>NW_024543885.1:0-107728 GCF_018167655.1 Microtus oregoni
GCACCCAGCACCCTGAGTACTGAGCACCCAGCACCCCCGAGCAGTGAGCACCCAGCACCCTGAGTACTGAGCACTGAGCACCCTGAGTACTGAGCACCCAGCACCCTGAGTACTAAGCACCCAGCGTACTGAGCACCGAGCACCGAGCACCCTGAGTACTGAGCACCCAGCACCCTGAGCACTGAGCACCCAGCATCCTGAGTACTGAGCACTGAGCACCCAGCACCCTGAGCACTGAGCAGCCAGCACCCTGAGCACTGAGCACCCAGCACCCTGAGCACTGAGCACCCAGCACCCTGAGTACTGAGCACCCAACGTACTGAGCACCGAGCACCCTGAGCACTGAGCACCCAGCACCCTGAGTACTGAGCACCCCAGCACCCTGTGCAATGAGCACCCCTGAGTACTGAGCACCCAGCACCTTGAGCACTAAGCACCGAGCACCCCGAGCACTGAGCACCCAGCACCCGCAGTACTGAGCACCCAGCACCCTGAGTACTAAGCACCGAGCACCCTGAGTACCTAGCACCCAGCACCCTGAGCACTGAACACACAGCACCCTGAGTAGTGAGCACCCCGGAGCACTGAGCACCCAGCACCCTGAGTAATGAGCAGCGAGCACCCCGAGCACTGAGCACCCAGCACCCCGAGCACTGAGCACCCCAGCACCCTGAGCACTGAGCACCCAGCACCCATAGTACTGAGCACTGAGCACCACGAGTACTGAGCACCCCGAGCACCCCGAGCACTGAGCACCGAGCACCCAGAGCACTGAGCACCCAGCACCCCGAGCACTGAGCACCCAGCATCCTGAGCACTGAGCACCCCAGCACCCCCCGAGCACTGCACCCAGCACCCCGAGCACTGAGCACCCAGCACCCCGAGCACTGAGCACCCAGCACCCTGAGTACTGAGCACCCTGCGCCCAAGCACTGAGCACCCCTGAGTACTGAGCACCCAGCACCCCAAGCACTGAGCACCCTGAGTACTGAGCACCCAGCACCCTGATTAATGAGCACCCAGCACCCCGAGCACTGAGCACCCAGCACCCTGAGTACTGAGCACCGAGCACCCTGAGTACTGAGCACCCAGCACCCTGAGTACTGAGCACCCATTGTACTGAGCACCGAGCACCCAGCACCCTGAGTATTGAGCACCCCAGCACCCTGAGCACTGAGCACCCAGCACACCGAGCACTGAGCACCCAGCACCCTGAGCACTGAGCACCCCTGAGTACTGAGCACTGAGCAGCCTGAGTACTGAGCACTGAGCACCCTGAGTACTGAGCACCCCAACACCCTGAGTACTGAGCACCCAGCACCCTGAGCAATGAGCACCCTGAGTACTGAGCACCCAGCACCCTGAGCACTGAGCACCGAGCACCCCCGAGCACTGAGCACCCAGCCACCCGGAGTACTGAGCACCCAGCACCCTGAGTACTAAGCACCTAGCACCCTGAGTACTGAGCACCCAGTACCCTGAGCACTGAACACACAGCACACTGAGTACTGAGCACCCCGAGCACTGAGCACCCAGCACCCTGAGCACTGAGGACCCAGCACCCTGAGTACTGAGCACCCAGCACCCTGAGCACTGAGCACCCAGCACCCTGGAGTACTGAGCACCCAGCACCCTGAGCACTGAGCACCCAGCACCCTGAGTACTGAGCATCCAGCAACCCGAGCACCGAGCACCCAGCACCCTGAGTACTGAGCACTGAGCACCCAGCACCCCCGAGCACTGAGCACTCAGCACCCTGTGTACTGAGCACTGAGTACCCAGCACCCCGAGCACTGAGCACCCAGCACCCTGAGCACTGAGCACCCTGAGTACTGAGCACCCAGCACCCTGAGCACTGAGCACCCAGCACCCCCGAGCACTGAGCACCCAGCACCCAGAGCACTGAGCACTGAGCACCCTGAGTACTGAACACTGAGAACCCTGAGCACTGAGCACCCAGCACCCCTGAGTACTGAGCACCCAGCACCCTGAGCACTGAAGACCGAGCACCCTGAGTACTAAGCACCCAGCACCCTGAGTACTGAGCACCCAGCACCCTGAGCACTGAGCACCCCAGCACGCTGAGTACTGAGCACTGAGCACCCTGAGTACTGAGCACCCGAGCACCCTGAGCACTGAGCACCCAGCACGCTGAGTACTGAGCACTGAGCACCCTGAGTACTGAGCACTGAGCACCCTGAGTACTGAGCACCCAGCACTCTGAGCACTGAGCACCCAGCACCCTGAGCACTGAGCACCCAGCGCCCCGAGCACTGAGCACCCAGCACCCCGAGCACTGAGCACCCACCACCCCGAGCACTGAGCACTGAGCACCCTGCGTACTGAGCACTGAGCACCCTGAGTACTGAGCACCGAGCACCCTGAGTACTGAGCACCGAGCACCCTGAGCACTGAGCACTGAGCAGCCTGAGTACTGAGCACTGAGCACCCTGAGTACTGAGCACCCAGCACTCTGAGCACTGAGCACCCAGCACCCTGAGCACTGAGCACCCAGCACCCCGAGCACTGATCACCCATCACCCTGAGCACTGAGCACCCAGCACCCCGAGCACTGAGCACTGAGCACCCAGCACCCTGAGCACTGAGCACCCCAGCACGCTGAGTACTGAGCACTGAGCACCCTGAGTACTGAGCACCGAGCACCCTGAGCACTCAGCACCCAGCACGCTGAGTACTGAGCACTGAGCACCCTGAGTACTGAGCACCCAGCACCCTGAGCACTGAGCACCCAGCACCCCGAGCACTGAGCACCCAGCACCCAGAGCACTGAGCACTGAGCACCCTGAGTACTGAGCACTGAGCACCCTGAGCACTGAGCACCCAGCACCCTGAGTACTGAGCACCCAGCACCCCTGAGCAATGAGGAACGAGCACCCTGAGTACTAAGCACCCAGCACCCTGAGTACTGAGCACCCAGCACCTTGAGCACTGAGCACCCAGCACGCTGAGTACTGAGCACTGAGCACCCTGAGTACTGAGCACCGAGCACCCTGAGTACTGAGCACCCAGCACTCTGAGCACTGATCACCCCAGCACCCTGAGCACTGAGCACCCCAGCACCGCCCGAGCACTGAGCACCCAGCACCCCGAGCACTGAGCACCCCAGCACCCCCGAGCACTGAGCACTGAGCACCCTGCGTACTGAGCACTGAGCACCCTGAGTACTGAGCACCGAGCACCCTGAGTACTGAGCACCCAGCACCCCGAGCACTGAGCACCCGAGCACCCCTGAGTACTGAGCACCCCAGCACACTGAGTACAGAGAACCCAGCACCTGAGTACTGAGCACCCAGCACCCCGAGCACTGAGCAACGAGCACCCCCGAGCACTGAGCACCCAGCACCCTGAGCACTGAGCACCCAGCACCCCGAGCAGTGAGCACCCAGCACCCCTGAGTACTGAGCACCCAGCACCCCCGAGCACTGAGCACTGAGCACCCTGAGTACTGAGCACCCAGCACCCTGAGTACTGAGCACCCAGCGTACTGAGCACCGAGCACCGAGCACCCCGGAGTACTGAGCACCCCAGCACCCCTGAGCACTGAGCACCCCCAGCACCCTGAGTACTGAGCACTGAGCACCCTGAGTACTGAGCACCCGAGCACCCCCGAGCACTGAGCACCCAGCACCCCTGAGCAATGAGCACCCAGCACCCTGAGTACTGAGCACCCAACGTACTGAGCACCGAGCACCCTGAGCACTGAGCACACCAGCACCGTGAGTACTGAGCACCCAGCACCCTGAGCAATGAGCACCCTGAGTACTGAGCACCCAGCACCTTGAGCACTGAGCACCGAGCACCCCGCGCACTGAGCACCCAGCACCCGCAGTACTGAGCACCCAGCACCCCTGAGTACTAAGCACCGAGCACCCTGAGTACTGAGCACCCCAGCACCCTGAGCACTGAACACACAGCACCCTGAGTAGTGAGCACCCGGAGCACTGAGCACCCCAGCACCCTGAGTACTGAGCAGCGAGCACCTCCCGAGCACTGAGCACCCCAGCACCCAGAGCACTGATCACCCAGCACCCCCGAGCACTGAGCATCCAGCACCCTGAGTACTGAGCACCCAGCACCCTGAGTACTGAACACCCAGCACCCCGAGCACTGAGTACCCAGCACCCTGAGCACTGAGCACCCAGCACCCCTGAGCACTGAGCACCCAGCACCCTGAGCACTGAGCACCCAGCACCCTGAGAACTGAGCACCCCAGCACCCCGAGCACTGAGCACCCTGAATACTGAGCACTGAGCACCCAGCAACCTGAGCACCGAGCACCCAGCACCCCCGAGCACTGAGCACCCAGCACCCTGAGCACTGAGCACCCAGCACCCATAGTACTGAGCACTGAGCACCACGAGTACTGAGCACCCCAGCACCCCGAGCACTGCGCACACGAGCACACCCCGAGCACTGAGCACCCAGCACCCCCGAGCACTGAGCACCCAGCACCCCGAGCACTGAGCACCCAGCACCCCGAGCACTGAGCACCCAGCACCCCGAGCACTGAGCACCCCAGCACCCCGAGCACTGAGCACCCAGCACCCCGAGCACTGAGCACCCAGCACCCTGAGTACTGAGCACCCAGCACCCTGAGTACTCAGCACCCAGCACCCTGAGCACTGAGCAAACCCAGCACACCCTGAGTAATGAGCACCCTGCGCCCCAAGCACTGAGCACCCTGAGTACTGAGCACCCCAGCACCCCAAGCACTGAGCACCCTGAGTACTGAGCACCCAGCACCCTGATTAATGAGCACCCAGCACCCCGAGCACTGAGGACCCAGCACCCTGAGTACTGAGCACCCGAGCACTCTGAGTACTGAGCACCCAGCACCCTGAGTACTGAGCACCCATTGTACTGAGCACCGAGCACCCAGTACCCTGAGTATTGAGCACCCAGCACCCTGAGCACTGAGCACCCCAGCACACCGACGCACTGAGCACCCAGCACCCTGAGCACTGAGCACCCTGAGTACTGAGCACTGAGCAGCCTGAGTACTGAGCACTGAGCACCCCTGAGTACTGAGCACACCAGCACCCTGAGTACTGAGCACCCAGCACCCTGAGCAATGAGCACCCTGAGTACTGAGCACCCAGCACCCTTAGCACTGAGCACCGAGCACCCCGGAGTACTGAGCACCCAGCACCCTGAGTACTAAGCACCTAGCACCCTGAGTACTGAGCACCCCAGATACCCTGAGCACTGAACACACAGCACCCTGAGTACTGAGCACCCCGAGCACTGAGCACCCAGCAACCTGAGCACCTGAGGACCCAGCACACCGTGAGTACTGAGCACCCAGCACCCTGAGCACTGAGCACCAGCCACCACCCCCTGAGTACTGAGCACCCAGCACCCTGAGCACTGAGCACCCAGCACCCTGAGTACTGAGCATCCCAGCACCCCGAGCACCGAGTACCCAGCACCCTGAGTACTGAGCACTGAGCACCCAGCACCCCGAGCACTGAGCACTCAGCACCCTGTGTACTGAGCACTGAGTACCTAGCACCCCGAGCACTGAGCACCCAGCACCCTGAGCACTGAGCACCCCTGAGTACTGAGCACCCAGCACCCTGAGCACTGAGCACCCAGCATCCCGAGCACTGAGCACCCAGCACCCAGAGCACTGAGCACTGAGCACCCTGAGTACTGAGCACTGAAGGACCCTGAGCACTGAGCACCCAGCACCCTGAGTACTGAGCACCCAGCACCCTGAGCACTGAAGACCGAGCACCCTGAGTACTAAGCACCCAGCACCCTGAGTACTGAGCACCCAGCACCCTGCGCACTGAGCACCCAGCACGCTGAGTACTGAGCACTGTGCACCCTGAGTACTGAGCACCGAGCACCCTGAGCACTGAGCACCCAGCACGGTGAGTACTGAGCACTGAGCACCCTGAGTACTGAGCACTGAGCACCCCTGAGTACTGAGCACCCAGCACTCTGAGCACTGAGCACCCAGCACCCTGAGCACTGAGCACCCAGCACCCCGAGCACTGAGCACCCAGCACCCCGAGCACTGAGCACCCAGCAACCCGAGCACTGAGCACTGAGCACCCTGCGTACTGAGCACTGAGCACCCTGAGTACTGAGCACCGAGCACCCTGAGTACTGAGCACCGAGCACCCTTAGCACTGAGCACTGAGCACCCTGAGTACTGAGCACTGAGCACCCTGAGTACTGAGCACTCCAGCACCCCCGAGCACTGAGCACCCAGCACCCTGAGCACTGAGCACCCAGCACCCCGAGCACTGAGCACTGAGCACCCAGCACCCTGAGCACTGAGCACCCAGCACGCTGAGTACTGAGCACTGAGCACACTGAGTACTGAGCACCGAGCACCCTGAGCACTGAGCACCCAGCACCTGAGTACTGAGCACTGAGCACCCTGAGTACTGAGCACTGAGCACCCTGAGTACTGAGCACACCCAGCACTCTGAGCACTGAGCACCCAGCACCCTGAGCACTGAGCACCCAGCACCCCGAGCACTGAGCACCCAGCACCCCGAGCACTGAGCACCCAGCACCCCGAGCACTGAGCACTGAGCACCCAGCACCCTGAGCACTGAGCACCGAGCACACTGAGTACTGAGCACCCAGCACACCGAGTACTGAGCACCCAGCACCCTGAGTACTGAGCACCCAGCACCCCGAGCACTGAGCACCGAGCACCCCGAGCACTGAGCACCCAGCAACCTGAGTACTGAGCACCCAGCACCCCGAGCACTGAGCACCCAGCACCCTGAGTATTGAGCACTGAGCACCCTGAGTACTGAGCACCCAGCACCCTGAGTACTGAGCACCCAGCGTACTGAGCACCGAGCACCCAGCACCCTGGAGTACTGAGCACCCAGCACCCTGAGCACTGAGCACCCAGCACCCTTAGTAATGAGCACTGAGCACCCTGAGTACTGAGCACCCGAGCACCCCGAGCACTGAGCACCCCAGCACCACCCGAGCACCGAGCAGCCAGCATCCTGAGCACTGAGCACCCAGCACCCTGAGCACTGAGCACCCAGCACCCTGAGCACTGAGCACCCAGCACCCTGAGTACTGAGCACCCAACGTACTGAGCACCGAGCACCCTGAGCACTGAGCACCGAGCACCCTGAGTACTGAGCACCCAGCACCCTGAGCAATGAGCACCCTGAGTATTGAGCACCCAGCACCTTGAGCACTGAGCACCGAGCACCCCCCGAGCACTGAGCACCCAGCACCCGGAGTACTGAGCACCCAGGACCCTGAGTACTAAGCACCGAGCACCCTGAGTACTGAGCACCCAGCACCCTGAGCACTGAACACACAGCACCCTGAGTACTGAGCACCCGGAGCACTGAGCACCCAGCACCCTGAGTACTGAGCAGCGAGCACCCCGAGCACTGAGCACCTTGCACCCCGAGCACGGAGCACCCAGCACTCCGAGCACTGAGCACCCAGCACACTGAGCACTGAGCACCCAGCACCCTGAGCACTGAGCACCCAGCACCCCGGGCACTGAGCACCCAGCACCGCGAGCACTGAGCACCCAGCACCCCGAGCACTGAGCACCCAGCAGCCTGAGTACTGAGCACCCAGCACCCTGAGTACTCAGCACCCAGCAACCTGAGCACTGAGCAACCAGCACCCCTGAGTACTGAGCACCCTGCACCCCAAGCACTGAGCACCCTGAGTACTGAGCACCCAGCACCCCAAGCACTGAGCACCCTGAGTACTGAGCACCCAGCACCCTGATTAATGAGCACCCAGCACCCAGAGCACTGAGCACCCTGCACCCTGAGTACTGAGCACCGAGAACCCTGCGTACTGAGCACCCAGCACCCTGAGTACTGAGCACCCAGCGTACTGAGCACCGAGCACCCAGCACCCTGAGTACTGAGCACCCAGCACCCTGAGCACTGAGCAAACAGCACCCTGAGTAATGAGCACTGAGCACCCTGAGTACTGAGCACCCAGCACCCTGAGTACTGAGCACCCAGCAACCTGAGCACTGAGCACCGAGCACCCTGAGCACTGAGGACCCAGCACCCTGAGCACTGAGCACCCAGCACCCCGAGCACTGAGCACCAAGCACCCTCAGCACTGAGCACCCTGAGTACTGAGCACTGAGCACACTGAGTACTGAGCACTGAGCACCCTGAGTACTGAGCACCCAGCACCCTGAGTACTGAGCACCCAGCACCCTGAGCAATGAGCACCCAGCACCCCGAGCACTGAGCACCAAGCACCCTCAGCACTGAGCACCCTGAGTACTGAGCACTGAGCACACTGAGTACTGAGCACCGAGCACCCCGAGCACTGAGCACCCAGCACCCTGAGTACTGAGCACCCAGCACACTGAGTACTGAGCACTGAGCACCCCGAGCACTGAGCACCCAGCGCCCCGAGCACTGAGCACCCAGCACCCCGAGCACTGAGCACCCAGCACCCGTAGCACTGTGCACCCAGCACCCCGAGCAATGAGCACCCAGCACCGTGAGTACTGAGCACCCAGCACCCCGAGTACTGAGCACCCAGCAACCTGAGCACCGAGCACCCGGCACCCCGAGCACTGAGCACCCAGCACCCTGAGCACTGAGCACCCAGCACCCTGAGTACTGAGCACAGAGCACCCTGAGTACTGAGCACCCAGCACCCTGAGTACTGAGCACCCAGCACCCTGAGCAATGAGCACCCTGAGTACTGAGCACCCAGCACCCTGAGCACTGAGCACCGAGCACCCCGAGCACTGAGCACGCAGCACCCGGAGTACTGAGCACACCAGCACCCTGAGTACTGAGAACCGAGCACCCTGAGTACTGAGCACCCAGCACCCTGAGTACTGAGCCCCCCAGCACCCTGAGTACTGAGAACTGAGCACCCCGAGCACTGAGCACCCAGCACCCCGAGATTGAGCACCCAGCACCCTGAGTACTGAGCACCCAGCACCCTGAGTACTGAGTACAAAGCACCCAGAGCACTGAGCACCCAGCACCCCGAGCACGGAGCACCCAGGACCCCGAGCACTGAGTACTGAGCACCCAGCACCCTGAGTACTGAGCACCGAGCTCCCCGAGCACTGAGCACCCTGAGTACTGAGCACCCAGCACCCCGATCACTGAGTACCCAGCACCCTGAGCACTGAGCACCCAGCACCCTGAGCACTGAGCACCCAGCACCCTGAGTACTGAGCACACAGCACGCTGAGTACTGAGCACCCAGCACCCCGAGCACTGAGAACCCAGCACACAGAGTACTGAGCACTGAACACCCAGCACCCCGAGCACTGAGCACCCAGCACCCTGTGTACTGAGCACTGAGCACCCTGAGTACTAAGCACCCAGCACCCTGAGTACTGAGTACCCAGGACCCTGAGCACTGAGCCCCGAGCACCCCGAGCACTGAGCACCCAGCACCCTGAGCACTCAGCACCCAGCACCCCGAGCACTGAGCACCCAGCACCCTGAGCACTGAGCACCCAGCACCCTGAGCACGGAGCACCACGAGGAGTGAGCACCCAGCACCCTGAGCACTGAGCACCCAGCACCTTTAGTACTGAGCACCGAGCACCTCGAGCACTAAGCACCCAGCACCCTGAGTACTGAGCACAAAGCACCCTGAGTACTGAGCACCCAGCACCCTGAGCACTGAGCACCCAGCACCCCGAGCACTGAGCACCCAGCACCCTGAGTACTGAGCACCCAGCACCCCGAGCACTGAGCACCGAGCACCCCGAGCACTGAGCACCCAGCAACCTGAGTACTGAGCACCCAGCACCCCGAGCACTGAGCACCCAGCACCCTGAGTATTGAGCACTGAGCACCCTGAGTACTGAGCACCCAGCACCCTGAGTACTGAGCACCCAGCGTACTGAGCACCGAGCACCCAGCACCCTGAGTACTGAGCACCCAGCACCCTGAGCACTGAGCACCCAGCACCCTTAGTAATGAGCACTGAGCACCCTGAGTACTGAGAACCGAGCACCCCGAGCACTGAGCACCCAGCACCCCGAGCACCGAGCAGCCAGCATCCTGAGCACTGAGCACCCAGCACCCTGAGCACTGAGCACCCAGCACCCTGAGCACTGAGCACCCAGCACCCTGAGTACTGAGCACCCCAACGTACTGAGCACCGAGCACCCTGAGCACTGAGCACCGAGCACCCTGAGTACTGAGCACCCAGCACCCTGAGCAATGAGCACCCTGAGTATTGAGCACCCAGCACCTTGAGCACTGAGCACCGAGCACCCCGAGCACTGAGCACCCAGCACCCGGAGTACTGAGCACCCAGGACCCTGAGTACTAAGCACCGAGCACCCTGAGTACTGAGCACCCAGCACCCTGAGCACTGAACACACAGCACCCTGAGTACTGAGCACCCGGAGCACTGAGCACCCAGCACCCTGAGTACTGAGCAGCGAGCACCCCGAGCACTGAGCACCTTGCACCCCGAGCACGGAGCACCCAGCACTCCGAGCACTGAGCACCCAGCACACTGAGCACTGAGCACCCAGCACCCTGAGCACTGAGCACCCAGCACCCCGGGCACTGAGCACCCAGCACCGCGAGCACTGAGCACCCAGCACCCCGAGCACTGAGCACCCAGCAGCCTGAGTACTGAGCACCCAGCACCCTGAGTACTCAGCACCCAGCAACCTGAGCACTGAGCAACCAGCACCCTGAGTACTGAGCACCCTGCACCCCAAGCACTGAGCACCCTGAGTACTGAGCACCCAGCACCCCAAGCACTGAGCACCCTGAGTACTGAGCACCCAGCACCCTGATTAATGAGCACCCAGCACCCAGAGCACTGAGCACCCTGCACCCTGAGTACTGAGCACCGAGAACCCTGCGTACTGAGCACCCAGCACCCTGAGTACTGAGCACCCAGCGTACTGAGCACCGAGCACCCAGCACCCTGAGTACTGAGCACCCAGCACCCTGAGCACTGAGCAAACAGCACCCTGAGTAATGAGCACTGAGCACCCTGAGTACTGAGCACCCAGCACCCTGAGTACTGAGCACCCAGCAACCTGAGCACTGAGCACCGAGCACCCTGAGCACTGAGGACCCAGCACCCCTGAACACTGAGCACCCAGCACCCCGAGCACTGAGCACCAAGCACCCTCAGCACTGAGCACCCCTGAGTACTGAGCACTGAGCACACTGAGTACTGAGCACTGAGCACCCTGAGTACTGAGCACCCAGCACCCTGAGTACTGAGCACCCAGCACCCTGAGCAATGAGCACCCCAGCACCCCGAGCACTGAGCACCAAGCACCCTCAGCACTGAGCACCCTGAGTACTGAGCACTGAGCACACTGAGTACTGAGCACCGAGCACCCCGAGCACTGAGCACCCAGCACCCTGAGTACTGAGCACCCAGCACCCTGAGTACTGAGCACTGAGCACCCCGAGCACTGAGCACCCAGCGCCCCGAGCACTGAGCACCCAGCACCCCGAGCACTGAGCACCCAGCACCCGTAGCACTGTGCACCCAGCACCCCGAGCAATGAGCACCCAGCACCGTGAGTACTGAGCACCCAGCACCCCGAGTACTGAGCACCCAGCAACCTGAGCACCGAGCACCCGGCACCCCGAGCACTGAGCACCCAGCACCCTGAGCACTGAGCACCCAGCACCCTGAGTACTGAGCACAGAGCACCCTGAGTACTGAGCACCCAGCACCCTGAGTACTGAGCACCCAGCACCCTGAGCAATGAGCACCCTGAGTACTGAGCACCCAGCACCCTGAGCACTGAGCACCGAGCACCCCGAGCACTGAGCACGCAGCACCCGGAGTACTGAGCACCCAGCACCCTGAGTACTGAGAACCGAGCACCCTGAGTACTGAGCACCCAGCACCCTGAGTACTGAGCCCCCAGCACCCTGAGTACTGAGAACTGAGCACCCCGAGCACTGAGCACCCAGCACCCCGAGATTGAGCACCCAGCACCCTGAGTACTGAGCACCCAGCACCCTGAGTACTGAGTACAAAGCACCCAGAGCACTGAGCACCCAGCACCCCGAGCACGGAGCACCCAGGACCCCGAGCACTGAGTACTGAGCACCCAGCACCCTGAGTACTGAGCACCGAGCTCCCCGAGCACTGAGCACCCTGAGTACTGAGCACCCAGCACCCCGATCACTGAGTACCCAGCACCATGAGCACTGAGCACCCAGCACCCTGAGCACTGAGCACCCAGCACCCTGAGTACTGAGCACACAGCACGCTGAGTACTGAGCACCCAGCACCCCGAGCACTGAGAACCCAGCACACAGAGTACTGAGCACTGAGCACCCAGCACCCCGAGCACTGAGCACCCAGCACCCTGTGTACTGAGCACTGAGCACCCTGAGTACTAAGCACCCAGCACCCTGAGTACTGAGTACCCAGGACCCTGAGCACTGAGCCCCGAGCACCCCGAGCACTGAGCACCCAGCACCCTGAGCACTCAGCACCCAGCACCCCGAGCACTGAGCACCCAGCACCCTGAGCACTGAGCACCCAGCACCCTGAGCACGGAGCACCACGAGGAGTGAGCACCCAGCACCCTGAGCACTGAGCACCCAGCACCTTTAGTACTGAGCACCGAGCACCTCGAGCACTAAGCACCCAGCACCCTGAGTACTGAGCACAAAGCACCCTGAGTACTGAGCACCCAGCACCCTGAGCACTGAGCACCCAGCACCCCGAGCACTGAGCACCCAGCACCCTGAGTACTGAGCACCCAGCACCCTGAGTACTGAACACCCAGCACCCTGAGCACTGAGCACTGAGCACCCTGAGCACTGAGTACTGAGCACTGAGCACCCTGAGCACTGAGCACCCAGCACCCCGAGTACTGAGCACCCAGCACCCCGAGCACTGAGCACCCAGCGCCCCGAGCACTGAGCACCCAGCACCCCGAGCACTGAGCACTGAGCACCCTGAGCACTGAGCACCCAGCACCCCGAGTACTGAGCACTGAGCACCCTGAGTACTGAGCACCAAGCACCCCGAGTACTGAGGACTGAGCACCCTGAGCACGGAGTACCCTGCACCCTGAGCACTGAGCACCCAGCACCCTGAGTACTGAGCACCCAGCACCCTGAGTACTGAGCACCCAGCACCCTGAGCACTGAGCACCCAGCACCCTGAGTACTGAACACCCAGCACCCTGAGCACTGAGCACCCAGCACCCTGAGCACTGATCACCCAGCACCTTGAGCACTGAGCACCCAGCACCCTGAGTAGTGAGCACCCAGCACCCTGAGTACTGAGCACTCAGCACCCTGAGTACTGAGCACCGAGCACCTCGAGCACTGAGCACCCAGCACCCTGAGCACTGAGCACCCTGAGGACTGAGCACCCAGCACCCTGAGCACTGAGCACAAAGCACCCTGAGTACTGAGCACCGATCACCCTGAGCACTGAGCACCCAGAACCATGAGCACTGAGCACCCAGCACCCTGAGTACTGAGCACCCAGCACCCCGAGAATGAGCAACCAGCACCCTGAGTACTGAGAACTGAGCACCCTGAGTACTGAGCACCCAGCACCCTGAGTACTGAGCCCCCAGCACCCTGAGTACTGAGAACCGAGCACCCCGAGCACTGAGCACCCAGCACCCCGAGAATGAGCACCCAGCACCCTGAGTACTGAGCACCGAGCACCCTGAGTACTGAGTACTAAGCACCCAGAGCACTGAGCACCCCAGCACCCCGAGCACGGAGCACCCAGGACACCGAGCACTGAGTACTGAGCACCCAGCACCCTGAGTACTGAGCACCGAGCTCCCCGAGCACTGAGCACCCTGAGTATTGAGCACCCAGCACCCCGATCACTGAGTACCCAGCACACTGAGCACTGAGCACCCAGCACCCTGAGCACTGAGCACCCAGCACCCTGAGTACTGAGCACACAGCACGCTGAGTACTGAGCACCCAGCACCCCGAGCACTGAGAACCCAGCACACAGAGTACTGAGCACTGAGCACCCAGCACCCCGAGCACTGAGCACCCAGCACCCAGAGCACTGAGCACTGAGCACCCTGAGTACTGAGCACTGAGCACCCTGAGCACTGAGCACCCAGCACCCTGAGCACTGAGCACCCAGCTCCCTGAGTACTGAGCACCCTGAGTACTGAGCACCGATCACCCTGAGCACTGAGCTCCCAGCACCCTGAGTACTGAGCACCCAGCACGCTGAGCACTGAGCACCCAGCACCCTGAGTACTGAGCACCCAGCACCCTGAGTACTGAACACCCAGCACCCTGAGCACTGAGCACTGAGCACCCTGAGCACTGAGTACTGAGCACTGAGCACCCTGAGCACTGAGCACCCAGCACCCCGAGTACTGAGCACCCAGTACCCCGAGCACTGAGCACCCAGCGCCCTGAGCACTGAGCACCCAGCACCCCGAGGACTGAGCACTGAGCACCCTGAGCACTGAGCCCCCAGCACCCCGAGTACTGAGCACTGAGCACCCTGAGTACAGAGCACCAAGCACCCCGAGTACTGAGCACTGAGCACCCTGAGTACTGAGCACCCAGCACCCTGAGCACTGAGCACCCAGCACCCTGAGTACTGAGCACTGAGAACCCTAAGTACTGAGCACCGAGCACCCTGAGTACTGAGCACCCAGCACCCTGATCACTGAGCACGGAGCACCCCGAGGACTGAGCACCCCGCACCCTGAGCACTGAGCACCCAGCACCTTCAGTACTGAGCACCTAGCACCCCGAGCACTGAACACCCAGCACCCTGAGTACTGAGCACCCAGCACCCTGAGCACTGAGCACCCAGCACCCTGAGCACTGAGCACGCAGCACCCTGAGCACTGAGCACCCAGCACCCTGAGTACTGAGCACCTAGCACCCTGAGTACTGAGCACCCAGCACCCTGAGTACTGAGCACCCAGCACCCTGAGCACTGAGCACCCAGCACCCTGAGTACTGAGCACCCAGGACCCTGAGTACTGAGCAACCAGCTCCATGAGCACTGAGCACTGAGCACCCAGCACCCTGAGCACTGAGCACTGAGCACCCAGCACCCCGAGCACTGAGCACACAGCACCCCGAGCACTGAGCACCCAGCACCATGAGCACTGAGCACCCAGCACCCTGAGCACTGAGCACACAGCACCCTGAGTATTGAGCACCCAGCACCCTGAGTACTGAGCACCCAGCACCCTGAGTACGGAGCACGGAGAACCCTGAGTACTGAGCACCGAGCACCCTGTGTACTGAGCACCCAGCACCCTGATCACTGAGCACCCAGCACCCTGAGCACTGAGCACCCAGCACCTTGAGTACTGAGCACCGAGCACCCCGAGCACTGAACACCCAGCACCCTGAGTACTGAGCAACCAGCTCCCTGATCACTGAGCACCCAGCACCCTGAGCACTGAGCACCCAGCACCTTGAGTACTGATCACCGAGCACCCCGAGCACTGATCACCCAGCACCCTGAGAACTGAGCACCCAGCACCCTGAGCACTGAGCACCCAGCACCCTGAGTACTGAGCTCCCAGCACCCTGAGTACTGAGCAACCAGCAACCAGAGCACTGAGCACTGAGCACCCAGCACCCTGAGCACTGAGCACTGAGCACCCAGCACCCCGAGCACTGAGCACCCAGCACCCTGAGCACTGAGCACCCTGAGGACTGAGCACCCAGCACCCTGAGCACTGAGCACCCAGCACCCTGAGTACTGAGCACCGATCACCCTGAGCACTGAGCACCCAGCACCCCGAGCACTGAGCACCCAGCACCCTGAGTACTGAGCACCCAGCACCCCGAGCACTGAGCACCCAGCACCCTGAGTACTGAGCATCCAGCACCCCGAGAATGAGCACCCAGCACCCCGAGCAGTGAGCATCCAGCACCCCGAGAATGAGCACCCAGCACCCCGAGTACTGAGCACCGAGCACCCTGAGCACTGAGTACCCTGCACCCTGAGCACTGAGCACCCAGCACCCTGAGTACTGAGCACCGATCACCCTGAGCACTGAGCTCCCAGCACCCTGAGTACTGAGCATCCAGCACCCCGAGAATGAGCACCCAGCACCCCGAGCAGTGAGCATCCAGCACCCCGAGAATGAGCACCCAGCACCCCGAGTACTGAGCACCGAGCACCCTGAGCACTGAGTACCCTGCACCCTGAGCACTGAGCACCCAGCACCCTGAGTACTGAGCACAAATCACCCTGAGTACTGAGCACCCAGCACCCTGAGCACTGAGCACCCAGCACCCTGAGTACTGAACACCCAGCACCCTGAGCACTGAGCACCCAGGACCCTGAGCACTGAGCACCCAGCACCCTGAGCACTGAGCACCCAGCACCCTGAGTAGTGAGCACCCAACGTATTGAGCACAGAGCACCCCGAGCACTGAGCACCCAGCACCCTGAGTACTGACCACCGATCACCCAAGCACTGAGCACCCAGCACCCTGAGTAGTGAGCACCCAACGTACTGAGCACCGAGCACCCCGAGCACTGAGCACCCAGCACCCTGAGTACTGAGCACCCAGCACCCTGAGTACTGAGCACCCAGCACACTGAGTACTGAGCACCCAGCACCCTGAGTAGTGAGCACCCAGCACCCTGAGTACTGAGCACTCAGCACCCTGAGTACTGAGCGCTCAGCACCCTGAGTACTGAGCACCGAGCACCACGAGCACTGAGCACCCAGCACCCTGAGCACTGAGCACCCTGAGGACTGAGCACCCAGCACGTTGAGGACTGAGCACCCAGCACCCTGAGCACTGAGCACCCAGCACCCTGAGTACTGAGCACCGATCACCCTGAGCACTGAGCACCCAGAACCCCGAGCACTGAGCACCCAGCACCCTGAGTACTGAGCACCCAGCACCCCGAGAATGAGCAACCAGCACCCTGAGTACTGAGAACCGAGCACCCTGAGTACTGAGCACCCAGCACCCTGAGTACTGAGCCCCCAGCACCCTGAGTACTGAGAACTGAGCACCCCGAGCACTGAGCACCCAGCACCCCGAGATTGAGCACCCAGCACCCTGAGTACTGAGCACCCAGCACCCTGAGTACTGAGTACAAAGCACCCAGAGCACTGAGCACCCAGCACCCCGAGCACGGAGCACCCAGGACCCCGAGCACTGAGTACTGAGCACCCAGCACCCTGAGTACTGAGCACCGAGCTCCCCGAGCAATGAGCACCCTGAGTACTGAGCACCCAGCACCCCGATCACTGAGTACCCAGCACCCTGAGCACTGAGCACCCAGCACCCTGAGCACTGAGCACCCAGCACCCTGAGTACTGAGCACACAGCACGCTGAGTACTGAGCACCCAGCACCCCGAGCACTGAGAACCCAGCACACAGAGTACTGAGCACTGAGCACCCAGCACCCCGAGCACTGAGCACCCAGCACCCTGTGTACTGAGCACTGAGCACCCTGAGTACTAAGCACCCAGCACCCTGAGTACTGAGTACCCAGGACCCTGAGCACTGAGCCCCGAGCACCCCGAGCACTGAGCACCCAGCACCCTGAGCACTCAGCACCCAGCACCCCGAGCACTGAGCACCCAGCACCCTGAGCACTGAGCACCCAGCACCCTGAGCACGGAGCACCATGAGGAGTGAGCACCCAGCACCCTGAGCACTGAGCACCCAGCACCTTTAGTACTGAGCACCGAGCACCTCGAGCACTAAGCACCCAGCACCCTGAGTACTGAGCACAAAGCACCGTGAGTACTGAGCACCCAGCACCCTGAGCACTGAGCACCCAGCACCCCGAGCACTGAGCACCCAGCACCCTGAGTACTGAGCACCCAGCACCCTGAGTACTGAACACCCAGCACCCTGAGCACTGAGCACTGAGCACCCTGAGCACTGAGTACTGAGCACTGAGCACCCTGAGCACTGAGCACCCAGCACCCCGAGTACTGAGCACCCAGCACCCCGAGCACTGAGCACCCAGCGCCCCGAGCACTGAGCACCCAGCACCCCGAGCACTGAGCACTGAGCACCCTGAGCACTGAGCACCCAGCACCCCGAGTACTGAGCACTGAGCACCCTGAGTACTGAGCACCAAGCACCCCGAGTACTGAGCACTGAGCACCCTGAGTACTGAGCACCCAGCACCCTGAGCACTGAGCACCCAGCACCCTGAGCACTGAGCACGCAGCACCCCGAGCACTGAGCACCCAGCACCCTGAGTAGTGAGCACCCAGCACCCTGAGTACTGAGCACCCAGCACCCTGAGTACTGAGCACCCAGCACCCTGAGCACTGAGCACCCAGCACCCTGAGTACTGAGCACCCAGCACCCTGAGTACTGAGCACCCAGCACCATGAGCACTGAGCACTGAGCACCCAGCACCCTGAGCACTGAGCACTGAGCACCCAGCACCCCGAGCACTGAGCACCCAGCACCCCGAGCACTGAGCACCCAGCACCCTGAGCACTGAGCACCCAGCACCCTGAGCACTGAGCACACAGCACCCTTAGTATTGAGCACCCAGCACCCTGAGTACTGAGCACCCAGCACCCTGAGTACTGAGCACTGAGAACCCTGAGTACTGAGCACCGAGCACCCTGAGTACTGAGCAACCAGCACCCTGATCACTGAGCACACAGCACCCTGAGCACTGAGCACCCAGCACCTTGAGTACTGAGCACCGAGCACCCCGAGCACTGAACACCCAGCACCCTGAGTACTGAGCACCCAGCACCCTGATCACTGAGCACCCAGCACCCTGAGCACTGAGCACCCAGCACCTTGAGTACTGAGCACAGAGCACCCCGAGCATTTATCACCCAGCACCCTGAGTACTGAGCACCCAGCACCCTGAGCACTGAGCACCCAGCACCCTGAGTACTGAGCACCCAGCACCCTGAATACTGAGCAACCAGCACCCTGAGCACTGAGCACTGAGCACTCAGCACCCTGAGCACTGAGCACTGAGCACCCAGCACCCCGAGCACTGAGCACCCAGCACCCTGAGCACTGAGCACCCTGAGGACTGAGCACCCAGCACACAGAGCACTGAGCACCCAGCACCCTGAGTACTGAGCACCCAGCACCCTGAGCACTGAGCACCCAGCACCCCAAGCACTGAGCACCCAGCACCCTGAGTACTGATCACCCAGCACCCCGAGCACTGAGCACCCAGCACCCTGAGTACTGAGCACCCAGCACCCTGAGCACTGAGCACCCAGCACCCTGAGTACTGAGCACCCAGCACCCTGAGCCCTGAGCACCCAGCACCCTGAGTACTGAGCACCCAGCACCCTGAGCACTGAGCACCCAGCACACTGAGTACTGAGCACCCAGCACCCCGAGCAGTGAGCATCATGCACCCCGAGAATGAGCACCCAGCACACCGAGTACTGAGCACCGAGCACCCTGAGCACTGAGCTCCCAGCACCCTGAGTACTGAGCACCCAGCACCCTGAGCACTGAGCACCCAGCACCCTGAGTACTGAGCACCCAGCACCCTGAGCCCTGAGCACCCAGCACCCTGAGTACTGAGCACCCAGCACCCTGAGCACTGAGCACCCAGCACCCTGAGTAATGAGCACCCAGCACCCCGAGCAGTGAGCATCATGCACCCCGAGAATGAGCACCCAGCACACCGAGTACTGAGCACCGAGCACCCTGAGCACTGAGTACCCTGTACCCTGAGCACTGAGCACCCAGCACCCTTAGTACTGAGCACCCTGCACCCTCAGTACTGAGCACCCAGCACCCTGAGCACTGAGCACCCAGCACCCTGAGCACTGAGCACCCAGCACCCTGAGTAGTGAGCACCCAACGTATTAAGCACAGAGCACCCCGAGCACTGAGCACCCAGCACCGTGAGTACTGAGCACCGATCACCCAAGCACTGAGCACCCAGCACCCTGAGTAGTGAGCACCCAACGTACTGAGCACCGAGCACCCCGAGCACTGAGCACCCAGCACCCTGAGTACTGAGCACCGATCACCCCGAGCACTGAGCACCCAGCAACCTGAGTACTGAGCTCCGAGCACCCCGAGCACTGAGCACCCAGCGCCCCGAGCACTGAGCACCCAGCACCCTGAGCACTTAGCACCCAGGACCCTGAGTACTGAGCACCCAGCACCCCGAGCACTGAGCACCCAGCACCCTGAGCACTGATCACCCAGCACCCTGAGCACTGAGCACCCAGCACCCTGAGTAGTGAGCACCCAGCACCCTGAGTACTGAGCACTCAGCACCCTGAGTACTGAGCACCGAGCACCACGAGCACTGAGCACCCAGCACACTGAGCACTGAGCACCCTGAGGACTGAGCACCCAGCACCCTGAGCACTGAGCACCCAGCACCCTGAGTACTGAGCACCGATCACCCTGAGCACTGAGCACCCAGAACCCCGAGCACTGAGCACCCAGCACCCTGAGTACTGAGCACCCAGCACCCCGAGAATGAGCAACCAGCACCCTGAGTACTGAGAACCGAGCACCCTGAGTACTGAGCACCCAGCACCCTGAGTACTGAGCCCCCAGCACCCTGAGTACTGAGAACCGAGCACCCCGAGCACTGAGCACCCAGCACCCTGAGCACTCAGCACCCAGCACCCCGAGCACTGAGCACCCAGCACCCTGAGCACTGAGCACCCAGCACCCTGAGCACGGAGCACCATGAGGAGTGAGCACCCAGCACCCAGAGCACTGAGCACCCAGCACCTTTAGTACTGAGCACCGAGCACCTCGAGCACTAAGCACCCAGCACCCTGAGTACTGAGCACAAAGCACCGTGAGTACTGAGCACCCAGCACCCTGAGCACTGAGCACCCAGCACCCCGAGCACTGAGCACCCAGCACCCTGAGTACTGAGCACCCAGCACCCTGAGTACTGAACACCCAGCACCCTGAGCACTGAGCACTGAGCACCCTGAGCACTGAGTACTGAGCACTGAGCACCCTGAGCACTGAGCACCCACCACCCCGAGTACTGAGCAACCAGCACCCCGAGCACTGAGCACCCAGCGCCCCGAGCACTGAGCACCCAGCACCCCGAGCACTGAGCACTGAGCACCCTGAGCACTGAGCACCCAGCACCCCGAGTACTGAGCACTGAGCACCCTGAGTACTGAGCACCAAGCACCCCGAGTACTGAGCACTGAGCACCCTGAGTACTGAGCACCCAGCACCCTGAGCACTGAGCACCCAGCACCCTGGGCAGTGAGCACGCAGCACCCCGAGCACTGAGCACCCAGCACCCTGAGTAGTGTGCACCCAGCACCCTGAGTACTGAGCACCCAGCACCCTGAGTACTGAGCACCCAGCACCCTGAGCACTGAGCACCCAGCACCCTGAGTACTGAGCACCCAGCACCCTGAGTACTGAGCACCCAGCACCATGAGCACTGAGCACTGAGCACCCAGCACCCTGAGCACTGAACACTGAGCACCCAGCACCCCGAGCACTGAGCACCCAGCACCCCGAGCACTGAGCACCCAGCACCCTGAGCACTGAGCACCCAGCACCCTGAGCACTGAGCACACAGCACCCTTAGTATTGAGCACCCAGCACCCTGAGTACTGAGCACCCAGCACCCTGAGTACTGAGCACTGAGAACCCTGAGTACTGAGCACCGAGCACCCTGAGTACTGAGCACCCAGCACCCTGATCACTGAGCACACAGCACCCTGAGCACTGAGCACCCAGCACCTTGAGTACTGAGCACCGAGCACCCCGAGCACTGAACACCCAGCACCCTGAGTACTGAGCACCCAGCACCCTGATCACTGAGCACCCAGCACCCTGAGCACTGAGCACCCAGCACCTTGAGTACTGAGCACAGAGCACCCCGAGCATTTATCACCCAGCACCCTGAGTACTGAGCACCCAGCACCCTGAGCACTGAGCACCCAGCACCCTGAGTACTGAGCACCCAGCACCCTGAATACTGAGCAACCAGCACCCTGAGCACTGAGCACTGAGCACCCAGCACCCTGAGCACTGAGCACTGAGCACCCAGCACCCCGAGCACTGAGCACCCAGCACCCTGAGCACTGAGCACCCTGAGGACTGAGCACCCAGCACACAGAGCACTGAGCACCCAGCACCCTGAGTACTGAGCACCGATCACCCTGAGCACTGAGCACCCAGCACCCCAAGCACTGAGCACCCAGCACCCTGAGTACTGATCACCCAGCACCCCGAGCACTGAGCACCCAGCACCCTGAGTACTGAGCACCCAGCACCCTGAGCACTGAGCACCCAGCACCCTGAGTACTGAGCACCCAGCACCCTGAGACCTGAGCACCCAGCACCCTGAGTACTGAGCACCCAGCACCCTGAGCACTGAGCACCCAGCACCCTGAGTACTGAGCACCCAGCACCACGAGCAGTGAGCATCATGCACCCCGAGAATGAGCACCCAGCACACCGAGTACTGAGCACCGAGCACCCTGAGCACTGAGCTCCCAGCACCCTGAGTACTGAGCACCCAGCACCCTGAGCACTGAGCACCCAGCACCCTGAGTACTGAGCACCCAGCACCCTGAGCCCTGAGCACCCAGCACCCTGAGTACTGAGCACCCAGCACCCTGAGCACTGAGCACCCAGCACCCTGAGTACTGAGCACCCAGCACCCCGAGCAGTGAGCATCATGCACCCCGAGAATGAGCACCCAGCACACCGAGTACTGAGCACCGAGCACCCTGAGCACTGAGTACCCTGTACCCTGAGCAATGAGCACCCAGCACCCTGAGTACTGAGCACCCTGCACCCTGAGTACTGAGCAACCAGCACCCTGAGCACTGAGCACCCAGCACCCTGAGCACTGAGCACCCAGCACCCTGAGTAGTGAGCACCCAACGTATTAAGCACAGAGCACCCTGAGCACTGAGCACCCAGCACCGTGAGTACTGAGCACCGATCACCCAAGCACTGAGCACCCAGCACCCTGAGTAGTGAGCACCCAACGTACTGAGCACCGAGCACCCCGAGCACTGAGCACCCAGCACCCTGAGTACTGAGCACCGATCACCCCGAGCACTGAGCACCCAGCGCCCCGAGCACTGAGCACCCAGCACCCTGAGCACTTAGCACCCAGGACCCTGAGTACTGAGCACCCAGCACCCCGAGCACTGAGCACCCAGCACCCTGAGCACTGATCACCCAGCACCCTGAGCACTGAGCACCCAGCACCCTGAGTAGTGAGCACCCAGCACCCTGAGTACTGAGCACTCAGCACCCTGAGTACTGAGCACCGAGCACCACGAGCACTGAGCACCCAGCACCCTGAGCACTGATCACCCTAAGGACTGAGCACCCAGCACCCTGAGCACTGAGCACCCAGCACCCTGAGTACTGAGCACCGATCACCCTGAGCACTGAGCACCCAGAACCCCGAGCACTGAGCACCCAGCACCCTGAGTACTGAGCACCCAGCACCCCGAGAATGAGCAACCAGCACCCTGAGTACTGAGAACCGAGCACCCTGAGTACTGAGCACCCAGCACCCTGAGTACTGAGCCCCCAGCACCCTGAGTACTGAGAACCGAGCACCCCGAGCACTGAGCACCCAGCACCCCGAGAATGAGCACCCAGCACCCTGAGTACTGATTACTAAGCACCCAGAGCACTGAGCACCCAGCACCCCGAGCATGGAGCACCCAGGACCCCGAGCACTGAGTACTGAGCACCCAGCACCCTGAGTACTGTGCACCGAGCTCCCCGAGCACTGAGCACCCTGAGTACTGAGCACCCAGCACCCCGATCACTGAGTACCCAGCACCCTGAGCACTGAGCACCCAGCACCCTGAGTACTGAGCACACAGCATGCTGAGTACTGAGCACCCAGCACCCCGAGCACTGAGCACCCAGCACACAGAGTACTGAGCACTGAGCACCCAGCACCCCGAGCACTGAGCACCCAGCACCCTGTGTACTGAGCACTGAGCACCCTGAGTACTAAGCACCCAGCACCCTGAGTACTGAGTACCCAGGACCCTGAGCACTGAGCACCGAGCACCCCGAGCACTGAGCACCCAGCACCCCGAGAATGAGCACCCAGCACCATGAGTACTGAGCACCGAGCACCCTGAGTACTGAGTACTAAGCACCCAGAGCACTGAGCACCCAGCACCCCGAGCACGGAGCACAAAGGACCCCGAGCACTGAGTACTGAGCACCCAGCACCCTGAGTACTGAGCACCGAGCTCCCCGAGCACTGAGCACCCTGAGTATTGAGCACCCAGCACCCCGATCACTGAGTACCCAGCACCCTGAGCACTGAGCACCCAGCACCCTGAGCACTGAGCACCCAGCACCCTGAGTACTGAGCACACAGCACGCTGAGTACTGAGCACCCAGCACCCCGAGCACTGAGAACCCAGCACACAGAGTACTGAGCACTGAGCACCCAGCACCCCGAGCACTGAGCACCCAGCACCCTGTGTACTGAGCACTGAGCACCCTGAGTACTAAGCACCCAGCACCCTGAGTACTGAGTACCCAGCACCCTGAGCACTGAGCACCCAGCAACCCAAGCACTGAGCACCCAGCACCCAGAGTACTGAGCACCCAGCACGCTGAGCACTGAGCACCCAGCACCCTGAGTACTGAGCACCCAGCACCCTGAGTACTGAACACCCAGCACCCTGAGCACTGAGCACTGAGCACCCTGAGCACTGAGTACTGAGCACTGAGCACCCTGAGCACTGAGCACCCAGCACCCCGAGTACTGAGCACCCAGCACCCAAAGCACTGAGCACCCAGCGCCCCGAGCACTGAGCACCCAGCACCCCGAGCACTGAGCACTGAGCACCCTGAGCACTGAGCCCCCAGCACCCCGAGTACTGAGCACTGAGCACCCTGAGTACTGAGCACCAAGCACCCCTAGTACTGAGCACTGAGCACCCTGAGTACTGATCACCCAGCACCCTGAGCACTGAGCACCCAGCACCCTGAGTACTGAGCACTGAGAACCCTGAGTACTGAGCACCGAGCACCCTGAGTACTGAGCACCCAGCACCCTGATCACTGAGCACGGAGCACCCCGAGGACTGAGCACCCCGCACCCTGAGCACTGAGCACCCAGCACCTTCAGTACTGAGCACCTAGCACCCCGAGCACTGAACACCCAGCACCCTGAGTACTGAGCACCCAGCACCCTGAGCACTGAGCACCCAGCACCCTGAGCACTGAGCACGCAGCACCCCGAGAACTGAGCACCCAGCACCCTGAGTACTGAGCACCTAGCACCCTGAGTACTGAGCACCCAGCACCCTGAGTACTGAGCACCCAGCACCCTGAGCACTGAGCACCCAGCACCCTGAGTACTGAGCACCCAGGACCCTGAGTACTGAGCAACCAGCACCATGAGCACTGAGCACTGAGCACCCAGCACCCTGAGCACTGAGCACTGAGCACCCAGCACCCCGAGCACTGAGCACACAGCATCCCGAGCACTGAGCACCCAGCACCATGAGCACTGAGCACCCAGCACCCTGAGCACTGAGCACACAGCACCCTGAGTACTGAGCACCCAGCACCCTGAGTACTGAGCACCCAGCACCCTGAGTACTGAGCACGGAGAACCCTGAGTACTGAGCACCGAGCACCCTGAGTACTGAGCACCCAGCACCCTGATCACTGAGCACCCAGCACCCTGAGCACTGAGCACCCAGCACCTTGAGTACTGAGCACCGAGCACCCCGAGCACTGAACACCCAGCACCCTGAGTACTGAGCAACCAGCTCCCTGATCACTGAGCACCCAGCACCCTGAGCACTGAGCACCCAGCACCTTGAGTACTGATCACCGAGCACCCCGAGCACTGATCACCCAGCACCCTGAGAACTGAGCACCCAGCACCCTGATCACTGAGCACCCAGCACCCTGAGTACTGAGCTCCCAGCACCCTGAGTACTGAGCAACCAGCAACCTGAGCACTGAGCACTGAGCACCCAGCACCCTGAGCACTGAGCACTGAGCACCCAGCACCCCGAGCACTGAGCACCCAGCACCCTGAGCACTGAGCACCCTGAGGAC
Source organism: Microtus oregoni (assembly GCF_018167655.1). Classification (NCBI taxonomy): domain Eukaryota; kingdom Metazoa; phylum Chordata; class Mammalia; order Rodentia; family Cricetidae; genus Microtus; species Microtus oregoni. The sequence goes on from NW_024543885.1 coordinate 25,987, forward strand.
TGAGCACCCAGCACCCTGAGCACTGAGCACCCAGCACCCTGAGTACTGAGCACCGATCACCCTGAGCACTGAGCCCCCAGCACCCCGAGCACTGAGCACCCAGCACCCTGAGTACTGAGCACCCAGCACCCCGAGCACTGAGCACCCAGCACCCTGAGTACTGAGCACCCTGAGTACTGAGCACCGATCACCCTGAGCACTGAGCTCCCAGCACCCTGAGTACTGAGCATCCAGCACCCCGAGAATGAGCACCCAGCACCCCGAGCAGTGAGCATCCAGCACCCCGAGAATGAGCACCCAGCACCCCGAGTACTGAGCACCGAGCACCCTGAGCACTGAGTACCCTGCACCCTGAGCACTGAGCACCCAGCACCCTGAGTACTGAGCACAAAGCACCCTGAGTACTGAGCACCCAGCACCCTGAGCACTGAGCACCCAGCACCCTGAGTACTGAACACCCAGCACCCAGAGCACTGAGCACCCAGGACCCTGAGCACTGAGCACCCAGTACCCTGAGCACTGAGCACCCAGCACCCTGAGTAGTGAGCACCCAACGTATTGAGCACAGAGCACCCCGAGCACTGAGCACCCAGCACCCTGAGTACTGACCACCGATCACCCAAGCACTGAGCACCCAGCACCCTGAGTAGTGAGCACCCAACGTACTGAGCACCGAGCACCCCGAGCACTGAGCACCCAGCACCCTGAGTACTGAGCACCCAGCACCCTGATTACTGAGCACCCAGCACCCTGAGTACTGAGCACCCAGCACCCTGAGTAGTGAGCACCCAGCACCCTGAGTCCTGAGCACTCAGCACCCTGAGTACTGAGCACTCAGCACCCTGAGTACTGAGCACCGAGCACCACGAGCACTGAGCACCCAGCACCCTGAGCACTGAGCACCCTGAGGACTGAGCACCCAGCACCCTGAGGACTGAGCACCCAGCACCCTGAGCACTGAGCACCCAGCACCCTGAGTACTGAGCACCGATCACCCTGAGCACTGAGCACCCAGCACCCCGATCACTGAGTACCCAGCACCCTGAGCACTGAGCACCCAGCACCCTGAGCACTGAGCACCCAGCACCCTGAGTACTGAGCACACAGCACGCTGAGTACTGAGCACCCAGCACCCCGAGCACTGAGAACCCAGCACACAGAGTACTGAGCACTGAGCACCCAGCACCCCGAGCACTGAGCACCCAGCACCCTGTGTACTGAGCACTGAGCACCCTGAGTACTAAGCACCCAGCACCCTGAGTACTGAGTACCCAGCACCCTGAGCACTGAGCACCCAGCAACCCAAGCACTGAGCACCCAGCACCCAGAGTACTGAGCACCCAGCACGCTGAGCACTGAGCACCCAGCACCCTGAGTACTGAGCACCCAGCACCCTGAGTACTGAACACCCAGCACCCTGAGCACTGAGCACTGAGCACCCTGAGCACTGAGTACTGAGCACTGAGCACCCTGAGCACTGAGCACCCAGCACCCCGAGTACTGAGCACCCAGCACCCCGAGCACTGAGCACCCAGCGCCCCGAGCACTGAGCCCCCAGCACCCCGAGTACTGAGCACTGAGCACCCTGAGTACTGAGCACCAAGCACCCCTAGTACTGAGCACTGAGCACCCTGAGTACTGAGCACCCAGCACCCTGAGCACTGAGCACCCAGCACCCTGAGTACTGAGCACTGAGAACCCTGAGTACTGAGCACCGAGCACCCTGAGTACTGAGCACCCAGCACCCTGATCACTGAGCACGGAGCACCCCGAGGACTGAGCACCCCGCACCCTGAGCACTGAGCACCCAGCACCTTCAGTACTGAGCACCTAGCACCCCGAGCACTGAACACCCAGCACCCTGAGTACTGAGCACCCAGCACCCTGAGCACTGAGCACCCAGCACCCTGAGCACTGAGCACGCAGCACCCCGAGCACTGAGCACCCAGCACCCTGAGTACTGAGCACCTAGCACCCTGAGTACTGAGCACCCAGCACCCTGAGTACTGAGCACCCAGCACCCTGAGCACTGAGCACCCAGCACCCTGAGTACTGAGCACCCAGGACCCTGAGTACTGAGCAACCAGCACCATGAGCACTGAGCACTGAGCACCCAGCACCCTGAGCACTGAGCACTGAGCACCCAGCACCCCGAGCACTGAGCACACAGCACCCCGAGCACTGAGCACCCAGCACCATGAGCACTGAGCACCCAGCACCCTGAGCACTGAGCACACAGCACCCTGAGTACTGAGCACCCAGCACCCTGAGTACTGAGCACCCAGCACCCTGAGTACTGAGCACGGAGAACCCTGAGTACTGAGCACCGAGCACCCTGAGTACTGAGCACCCAGCACCCTTATCACTGAGCACCCAGCACCCTGAGCACTGAGCACCCAGCACCTTGAGTACTGAGCACCGAGCACCCCGAGCACTGAACACCCAGCACCCTGAGTACTGAGCAACCAGCTCCCTGATCACTGAGCACCCAGCACCCTGAGCACTGAGCACCCAGCACCTTGAGTACTGATCACCGAGCACCCCGAGCACTGATCACCCAGCACCCTGAGAACTGAGCACCCAGCACCCTGATCACTGAGCACCCAGCACCCTGAGTACTGAGCTCCAGCACCCTGAGTACTGAGCAACCAGCAACCTGAGCACTGAGCACTGAGCACCCAGCACCCTGAGCACTGAGCACTGAGCACCCAGCACCCCGAGCACTGAGCACCCAGCACCCTGAGCACTGAGCACCCTGAGGACTGAGCACCCAGCACCCTGAGCACTGAGCACCCAGCACCCTGAGTACTGAGCACCGATCACCCTGAGCACTGAGCCCCCAGCACCCCGAGCACTGAGCACCCAGCACCCTGAGTACTGAGCACCCAGCACCCCGAGCACTGAGCACCCAGCACCCTGAGTACTGAGCACCCTGAGTACTGAGCACCGATCACCCTGAGCACTGAGCTCCCAGCACCCTGAGTACTGAGCATCCAGCACCCCGAGAATGAGCACCCAGCACCCCGAGCAGTGAGCATCCAGCACCCCGAGAATGAGCACCCAGCACCCCGAGTACTGAGCACCGAGCACCCTGAGCACTGAGTACCCTGCACCCTGAGCACTGAGCACCCAGCACCCTGAGTACTGAGCACAAAGCACCCTGAGTACTGAGCACCCAGCACCCTGAGCACTGAGCACCCAGCACCCTGAGTACTGAACACCCAGCACCCTGAGCACTGAGCACCCAGGACCCTGAGCACTGAGCACCCAGTACCCTGAGCACTGAGCACCCAGCACCCTGAGTAGTGAGCACCCAACGTATTGAGCACAGAGCACCCCGAGCACTGAGCACCCAGCACCCTGAGTACTGACCACCGATCACCCAAGCACTGAGCACCCAGCACCCTGAGTAGTGAGCACCCAACGTACTGAGCACCGAGCACCCCGAGCACTGAGCACCCAGCACCCTGAGTACTGAGCACCCAGCACCCTGAGTACTGAGCACCCAGCACCCTGAGTACTGAGCACCCAGCACCCTGAGTAGTGAGCACCCAGCACCCTGAGTCCTGAGCACTCAGCACCCTGAGTACTGAGCACTCAGCACCCTGAGTACTGAGCACCGAGCACCACGAGCACTGAGCACCCAGCACCCTGAGCACTGAGCACCCTGAGGACTGAGCACCCAGCACCCTGAGGACTGAGCACCCAGCACCCTGAGCACTGAGCACCCAGCACCCTGAGTACTGAGCACCGATCACCCTGAGCACTAAGCACCCAGAACCCCGAGCACTGAGCACCCAGCACCCTGAGTACTGAGCACCCAGCACCCCGAGAATGAGCAACCAGCACCCTGAGTACTGAGAACCGAGCACCCTGAGTACTGAGCACCCAGCACCCTGAGTACTGAGCCCCCAGCACCCTGAGTACTGAGAACTGAGCACCCCGAGCACTGAGCACCCAGCACCCCGAGATTGAGCACCCAGCACCCTGAGTACTGAGCACCCAGCACCCTTAATACTGAGTACAAAGCACCCAGAGCACTGAGCACCCAGCACCCCGAGCACTGAGTACTGAGCACCCAGCACCCTGAGTACTGAGCACCGAGCTCCCCGAGCACTGAGCACCCTGAGTACTGAGCACCCAGCACCCTGAGTACTGAGCCCCCAGCACCCTGAGTACTGAGAACTGAGCACCCCGAGCACTGAGCACCCAGCACCCCGAGATTGAGCACCCAGCACCCTGAGTACTGAGCACCCAGCACCCTGAGTACTGAGTACAAAGCACCCAGAGCACTGAGCACCCAGGACCCCGAGCACTGAGTACTGAGCACCCAGCACCCTGAGTACTGAGCACCGAGCTCCCCGAGCACTGAGCACCCTGAGTACTGAGCACCCAGCACCCCGATCACTGAGTACCCAGCACCCTGAGCACTGAGCACCCAGCACCCTGAGCACTGAGCACCCAGCACCCTGAGTACTGAGCACACAGCACGCTGAGTACTGAGCACCCAGCACCCCGAGCACTGAGAACCCAGCACACAGAGTACTGAGCACTGAGCACCCAGCACCCCGAGCACTGAGCACCCAGCACCCTGTGTACTGAGCACTGAGCACCCTGAGTACTAAGCACCCAGCACCCTGAGTACTGAGTACCCAGGACCCTGAGCACTGAGCCCCGAGCACCCCGAGCACTGAGCACCCAGCACCCTGAGCACTCAGCACCCAGCACCCCGAGCACTGAGCACCCAGCACCCTGAGCACTGAGCACCCAGCACCCTGAGCACGGAGCACCATGAGGAGTGAGCACCCAGCACCCTGAGCACTGAGCACCCAGCACCTTTAGTACTGAGCACCGAGCACCTCGAGCACTAAGCACCCAGCACCCTGAGCACTGAGCACCCAGCATCCTGAGCACTGAGCACGCAGCACCCCGAGCACTGAGCACCCAGCACCCTGAGTAGTGAGCACCCAGCACCCTGAGTACTGAGCACCCAGCCCCCTGAGTACTGAGCACCCAGCACCCTGAGCACTGAGCACCCAGCACCCTGAGTACTGAGCACCCAGCACCCTGAGTACTGAGCACCCAGCACCATGAGCACTGAGCACTGAGCACCCAGCACCCTGAGCACTGAGCACTGAGCACCCAGCACCCCGAGCACTGAGCACCCAGCACCCCGAGCACTGAGCACCCAGCACCCTGAGCACTGAGCACCCAGCACCCTGAGCACTGAGCACACAGCACCCTTAGTATTGAGCACCCAGCACCCTGAGTACTGAGCACCCAGCACCCTGAGTACTAAGCACTGAGAACCCTGAGTACTGAGCACCGAGCACCCTGAGTACTGAGCACCCAGCACCCTGATCACTGAGCACACAGCACCCTGAGCACTGAGCACCCTGAGGACTGAGCACCCAGCACACAGAGCACTGAGCACCCAGCACCCTGAGTACTGAGCACCCAGCACCCCGAGCAGTGAGCATCATGCACCCCGAGAATGAGCACCCAGCACACCGAGTACTGAGCACCGAGCACCCTGAGCACTGAGCTCCCAGCACCCTGAGTACTGAGCACCCAGCACCCTGAGCACTGAGCACCCAGCACCCTGAGTACTGAGCACCCAGCACCCTGAGCCCTGAGCACCCAGCACCCTGAGTACTGAGCACCCAGCACCCTGAGCACTGAGCACCCAGCACCCTGAGTACTGAGCACCCAGCACCCCGAGCAGTGAGCATCATGCACCCCGAGAATGAGCACCCAGCACACCGAGTACTGAGCACCGAGCACCCTGAGCACTGAGTACCCTGTACCCTGAGCACTGAGCACCCAGCACCCTGAGTACTGAGCACCCTGCACCCTGAGTACTGAGCAACCAGCACCCTGAGCACTGAGCACCCAGCACCCTGAGCACTGAGCACCCAGCACCCTGAGTAGTGAGCACCCAACGTATTAAGCACAGAGCACCCTGAGCACTGAGCACCCAGCACCGTGAGTACTGAGCACCGATCACCCAAGCACTGAGCACCCAGCACCCTGAGTAGTGAGCACCCAACGTACTGAGCACCGAGCACCCCGAGCACTGAGCACCCAGCACCCTGAGTACTGAGCACCGATCACCCCGAGCACTGAGCACCCAGCAACCTGAGTACTGAGCTCCGAGCACCCCGAGCACTGAGCACCCAGCGCCCCGAGCACTGAGCACCCAGCACCCTGAGCACTTAGCACCCAGGACCCTGAGTACTGAGCACCCAGCACCCCGAGCACTGAGCACCCAGCACCCTGAGCACTGATCACCCAGCACCCTGAGCACTGAGCACCCAGCACCCTGAGTAGTGAGCACCCAGCACCCTGAGTACTGAGCACTCAGCACCCTGTGTACTGAGCACCGAGCACCACGAGCACTGAGCACCCAGCACCCTGAGCACTGAGCACCCTGAGGACTGAGCACCCAGCACCCTGAGCACTGAGCACCCAGCACCCTGAGTACTGAGCACCGATCACCCTGAGCACTGAGCACCCAGAACCCCGAGCACTGAGCACCCAGCACCCTGAGTACTGAGCACCCAGCACCCCGAGAATGAGCAACCAGCACCCTGAGTACTGAGAACCGAGCACCCTGAGTACTGAGCACCCAGCACCCTGAGTACTGAGCCCCCAGCACCCTGAGTACTGAGAACCGAGCACCCCGAGCACTGAGCACCCAGCACCCCGAGAATGAGCACCCAGCACCCTGAGTACTGAGTACTAAGCACCCAGAGCACTGAGCACCCAGCACCCCGAGCATGGAGCACCCAGGACCCCGAGCACTGAGTACTGAGCACCCAGCACCCTGAGTACTGTGCACCGAGCTCCCCGAGCACTGAGCACCCTGAGTACTGAGCACCCAGCACCCCGATCACTGAGTACCCAGCACCCTGAGCACTGAGCACCCAGCACCCTGAGTACTGAGCACACAGCATGCTGAGTACTGAGCACCCAGCACCCCGAGCACTGAGCACCCAGCACACAGAGTACTGAGCACTGAGCACCCAGCACCCCGAGCACTGAGCACCCAGCACCCTGTGTACTGAGCACTGAGCACCCTGAGTACTAAGCACCCAGCACCCTGAGTACTGAGTACCCAGGACCCTGAGCACTGAGCACCGAGCACCCCGAGCACTGAGCACCCAGCACCCCGAGAATGAGCACCCAGCACCCTGAGTACTGAGCACCGAGCACCCTGAGTACTGAGTACTAAGCACCCAGAGCACTGAGCACCCAGCACCCCGAGCACGGAGCACAAAGGACCCCGAGCACTGAGTACTGAGCACCCAGCACCCTGAGTACTGAGCACCGAGCTCCCCGAGCACTGAGCACCCTGAGTATTGAGCACCCAGCACCCCGATCACTGAGTACCCAGCACCCTGAGCACTGAGCACCCAGCACCCTGAGCACTGAGCACCCAGCACCCTGAGTACTGAGCACACAGCACGCTGAGTACTGAGCACACAGCACCCCGAGCACTGAGAACCCAGCACACAGAGTACTGAGCACTGAGCACCCAGCACCCCGAGCACTGAGCACCCAGCACCCTGTGTACTGAGCACTGAGCACCCTGAGTACTAAGCACCCAGCACCCTGAGTACTGAGTACCCAGCACCCTGAGCACTGAGCACCCAGCAACCCAAGCACTGAGCACCCAGCACCCAGAGTACTGAGCACCCAGCACGCTGAGCACTGAGCACCCAGCACCCTGAGTACTGAGCACCCAGCACCCTGAGTACTGAACACCCAGCACCCTGAGCACTGAGCACTGAGCACCCTGAGCACTGAGTACTGAGCACTGAGCACCCTGAGCACTGAGCACCCAGCACCCCGAGTACTGAGCACCCAGCACCCCGAGCACTGAGCACCCAGCGCCCCGAGCACTGAGCACCCCGCACCCCGAGCACTGAGCACTGAGCACCCTGAGCACTGAGCCCCCAGCACCCCGAGTACTGAGCACTGAGCACCCTGAGTACTGAGCACCAAGCACCCCTAGTACTGAGCACTGAGCACCCTGAGTACTGAGCACCCAGCACCCTGAGCACTGAGCACCCAGCACCCTGAGTACTGAGCACTGAGAACCCTGAGTACTGAGCACCGAGCACCCTGAGTACTGAGCACCCAGCACCCTGATCACTGAGCACGGAGCACCCCGAGGACTGAGCACCCCGCACCCTGAGCACTGAGCACCCAGCACCTTCAGTACTGAGCACCTAGCACCCCGAGCACTGAACACCCAGCACCCTGAGTACTGAGCACCCAGCACCCTGAGCACTGAGCACCCAGCACCCTGAGCACTGAGCACGCAGCACCCCGAGCACTGAGCACCCAGCACCCTGAGTACTGAGCACCTAGCACCCTGAGTACTGAGCACCCAGCACCCTGAGTACTGAGCACCCAGCACCCTGAGCACTGAGCACCCAGCACCCTGAGTACTGAGCACCCAGGACCCTGAGTACTGAGCAACCAGCACCATGAGCACTGAGTACTGAGCACCCAGCACCCTGAGCACTGAGCACTGAGCACCCAGCACCCCGAGCACTGAGCACACAGCACCCCGAGCACTGAGCACCCAGCACCATGAGCACTGAGCACCCAGCACCCTGAGCACTGAGCACACAGCACCCTGAGTACTGAGCACCCAGCACCCTGAGTACTGAGCACCCAGCACCCTGAGTACTGAGCACGGAGAACCCTGAGTACTGAGCACCGAGCACCCTGAGTACTGAGCACCCAGCACCCTGATCACTGAGCACCCAGCACCTTGAGCACTGAGCACCCAGCACCTTGAGTACTGAGCACCGAGCACCCCGAGCACTGAACACCCAGCACCCTGAGTACTGAGCAACCAGCTCCCTGATCACTGAGCACCCAGCACCCTGAGCACTGAGCACCCAGCACCTTGAGTACTGATCACCGAGCACCCCGAGCACTGATCACCCAGCACCCTGAGAACTGAGCACCCAGCACCCTGAGCACTGAGCACCCAGCACCCTGAGTACTGAGCTCCCAGCACCCTGAGTACTGAGCAACCAGCAACCTGAGCACTGAGCACTGAGCACCCAGCACCCTGAGCACTGAGCACTGAGCACCCAGCACCCCGAGCACTGAGCACCCAGCACCCTGAGCACTGAGCACCCTGAGGACTGAGCACCCAGCACCCTGAGCACTGAGCACCCAGCACCCTGAGTACTGAGCACCGATCACCCTGAGCACTGAGCACCCAGCACCCCGAGCACTGAGCACCCAGCACCCTGAGTACTGAGCACCCAGCACCCCGAGCACTGAGCACCCAGCACCCTGAGTACTGAGCACCCTGAGTACTGAGCACCGATCACCCTGAGCACTGAGCTCCCAGCACCCTGAGTACTGAGCATCCAGCACCCCGAGAATGAGCACCCAGCACCCCGAGCAGTGAGCATCCAGCACCCCGAGAATGAGCACCCAGCACCCCGAGTACTGAGCACCGAGCACCCTGAGCACTGAGTACCCTGCACCCTGAGCACTGAGCACCCAGCACCCTGAGTACTGAGCACAAAGCACCCTGAGTACTGAGCACCCAGCACCCTGAGCACTGAGCACCCAGCACCCTGAGTACTGAACACCCAGCACCCTGAGCACTGAGCACCCAGGACCCTGAGCACTGAGCACCCAGCACCCTGAGCACTGAGCACCCAGCACCCTGAGTAGTGAGCACCCAACGTATTGAGCACAGAGCACCCCGAGCACTGAGCACCCAGCACCCTGAGTACTGACCACCGATCACCCAAGCACTGAGCACCCAGCACCCTGAGTAGTGAGCACCCAACGTACTGAGCACCGAGCACCCCGAGCACTGAGCACCCAGCACCCTGAGTACTGAGCACCCAGCACCCTGAGTACTGAGCACCCAGCACCCTGAGTACTGAGCACCCAGCACCCTGAGTAGTGAGCACCCAGCACCCTGAGTACTGAGCACTCAGCACCCTGAGTACTGAGCACTCAGCACCCTGAGTACTGAGCACCGAGCACCACGAGCACTGAGCACCCAGCACCCTGAGCACTGAGCACCCTGAGGACTGAGCACCCAGCACCCTGAGGACTGAGCACCCAGCACCCTGAGCACTGAGCACCCAGCACCCTGAGTACTGAGCACCGATCACCCTGAGCACTGAGCACCCAGAACCCCGAGCACTGAGCACCCAGCACCCTGAGTACTGAGCACCCAGCACCCCGAGAATGAGCAACCAGCACCCTGAGTACTGAGAACCGAGCACCCTGAGTACTGAGCACCCAGCACCCTGAGTACTGAGCCCCCAGCACCCTGAGTACTGAGAACTGAGCACCCCGAGCACTGAGCACCCAGCACCCCGAGATTGAGCACCCAGCACCCTGAGTACTGAGCACCCAGCACCCTTAGTACTGAGTACAAAGCACCCAGAGCACTGAGCACCCAGCACCCCGAGCACTGAGTACTGAGCACCCAGCACCCTGAGTACTGAGCACCGAGCTCCCCGAGCACTGAGCACCCTGAGTACTGAGCACCCAGCACCCTGAGTACTGAGCCCCCAGCACCCTGAGTACTGAGAACTGAGCACCCCGAGCACTGAGCACCCAGCACCCCGAGATTGAGCACCCAGCACCCTGAGTACTGAGCACCCAGCACCCTGAGTACTGAGTACAAAGCACCCAGAGCACTGAGCACCCAGGACCCCGAGCACTGAGTACTGAGCACCCAGCACCCTGAGTACTGATCACCGAGCTCCCCGAGCACTGAGCACCCTGAGTACTGAGCACCCAGCACCCCGATCACTGAGTACCCAGCACCCTGAGCACTGAGCACCCAGCACCCTGAGCACTGAGCACCCAGCACCCTGAGTACTGAGCACACAGCACGCTGAGTACTGAGCACCCAGCACCCCGAGCACTGAGAACCCAGCACACAGAGTACTGAGCACTGAGCACCCAGCACCCCGAGCACTGAGCACCCAGCACCCTGTGTAGTGAGCACTGAGCACCCTGAGTACTAAGCACCCAGCACCCTGAGTACTGAGTACCCAGGACCCTGAGCACTGAGCCCCGAGCACCCCGAGCACTGAGCACCCAGCACCCTGAGCACTCAGCACCCAGCACCCCGAGCACTGAGCACCCAGCACCCTGAGCACTGAGCACCCAGCACCCTGAGCACGGAGCACCATGAGGAGTGAGCACCCAGCACCCTGAGCACTGAGCACCCAGCACCTTTAGTACTGAGCACCGAGCACCTCGAGCACTAAGCACCCAGCACCCTGAGCACTGAGCACCCAGCATCCTGAGCACTGAGCACGCAGCACCCCGAGCACTGAGCACCCAGCACCCTGAGTAGTGAGCACCCAGCACCCTGAGTACTGAGCACCCAGCCCCCTGAGTACTGAGCACCCAGCACCCTGAGCACTGAGCACCCAGCACCCTGAGTACTGAGCACCCAGCACCCTGAGTACTGAGCACCCAGCACCATGAGCACTGAGCACTGAGCACCCAGCACCCTGAGCACTGAGCACTGAGCACCCAGCACCCCGAGCACTGAGCACCCAGCACCCCGAGCACTGAGCACCCAGCACCCTGAGCACTGAGCACCCAGCACCCTGAGCACTGAGCACACAGCACCCTTAGTATTGAGCACCCAGCACCCTGAGTACTGAGCACCCAGCACCCTGAGTACTGAGCACTGAGAACCCTGAGTACTGAGCACCGAGCACCCTGAGTACTGAGCACCCAGCACCCTGATCACTGAGCACACAGCACCCTGAGCACTGAGCACCCTGAGGACTGAGCACCCAGCACACAGAGCACTGAGCACCCAGCACCCTGAGTACTGAGCACCGAGCACCCCGAGCACTGAACACCCAGCACCCTGAGTACTGAGCACCCAGCACCCTGATCACTGAGCACCCAGCACCCTGAGCACTGAGCACCCAGCACCTTGAGTACTGAGCACAGAGCACCCCGAGCATTTATCACCCAGCACCCTGAGTACTGAGCACCCAGCACCCTGAGCACTGAGCACCCAGCACCCTGAGTACTGAGCACCCAGCACCCTGAATACTGAGCAACCAGCACCCTGAGCACTGAGCACTGAGCACCCAGCACCCTGAGCACTGAGCACTGAGCACCCAGCACCCCGAGCACTGAGCACCCAGCACCCTGAGCACTGAGCACCCTGAGGACTGAGCACCCAGCACACAGAGCACTGAGCACCCAGCACCCTGAGTACTGAGCACCGATCACCCTGAGCACTGAGCACCCAGCACCCCAAGCACTGAGCACCCAGCACCCTGAGTACTGATCACCCAGCACCCCGAGCACTGAGCACCCAGCACCCTGAGTACTGAGCACCCTGAGTACTGAGCACCGATCACCCTGAGCACTGAGCTCCCAGCACCCTGAGTACTGAGCACCGATCACCCTGAGCACTGAGCTCCCAGCACCCTGAGTACTGAGCATCCAGCACCCCGAGAATGAGCACCCAGCACCCCGAGCAGTGAGCATCCAGCACCCCGAGAATGAGCACCCAGCACCCCGAGTACTGAGCACCGAGCACCCTGAGCACTGAGTACCCTGCACCCTGAGCACTGAGCACCCAGCACCCTGAGTACTGAGCACAAAGCACCCTGAGTACTGAGCACCCAGCACCCTGAGCACTGAGCACCCAGCACCCTGAGTACTGAACACCCAGCACCCTGAGCACTGAGCACCCAGGACCCTGAGCACTGAGCACCCAGCACCCTGAGCACTGAGCACCCAGCACCCTGAGTAGTGAGCACCCAACGTATTGAGCACAGAGCACCCCGAGCACTGAGCACCCAGCACCCTGAGTACTGACCACCGATCACCCAAGCACTGAGCACCCAGCACCCTGAGTAGTGAGCACCCAACGTACTGAGCACCGAGCACCCCGAGCACTGAGCACCCAGCACCCTGAGTACTGAGCACCCAGCAACCTGAGTACTGAGCACCCAGCACCCTGAGTACTGAGCACCCAGCACCCTGAGTAGTGAGCACCCAGCACCCTGAGTACTGAGCACTCAGCACCCTGAGTACTGAGCACTCAGCACCCTGAGTACTGAGCACCGAGCACCACGAGCACTGAGCACCCAGCACCCTGAGCACTGAGCACCCTGAGGACTGAGCACCCAGCACCCTGAGGACTGAGCACCCAGCACCCTGAGCACTGAGCACCCAGCACCCTGAGTACTGAGCACCGATCACCCTGAGCACTGAGCACCCAGAACCCCGAGCACTGAGCACCCAGCACCCTGAGTACTGAGCACCCAGCACCCCGAGAATGAGCAACCAGCACCCTGAGTACTGAGAACCGAGCACCCTGAGTACTGAGCACCCAGCACCCTGAGTACTGAGCCCCCAGCACCCTGAGTACTGAGAACTGAGCACCCCGAGCACTGAGCACCCAGCACCCCGAGATTGAGCACCCAGCACCCTGAGTACTGAGCACCCAGCACCCTTAGTACTGAGTACAAAGCACCCAGAGCACTGAGCACCCAGCACCCCGAGCACTGAGTACTGAGCACCCAGCACCCTGAGTACTGAGCACCGAGCTCCCCGAGCACTGAGCACCCTGAGTACTGAGCACCCAGCACCCTGAGTACTGAGCCCCCAGCACCCTGAGTACTGAGAACTGAGCACCCCGAGCACTGAGCACCCAGCACCCCGAGATTGAGCACCCAGCACCCTGAGTACTGAGCACCCAGCACCCTGAGTACTGAGTACAAAGCACCCAGAGCACTGAGCACCCAGGACCCCGAGCACTGAGTACTGAGCACCCAGCACCCTGAGTACTGAGCACCGAGCTCCCCGAGCACTGAGCACCCTGAGTACTGAGCACCCAGCACCCCGATCACTGAGTACCCAGCACCCTGAGCACTGAGCACCCAGCACCCTGAGCACTGAGCACCCAGCACCCTGAGTACTGAGCACACAGCACGCTGAGTACTGAGCACCCAGCACCCCGAGCACTGAGAACCCAGCACACAGAGTACTGAGCACTGAGCACCCAGCACCCCGAGCACTGAGCACCCAGCACCCTGTGTAGTGAGCACTGAGCACCCTGAGTACTAAGCACCCAGCACCCTGAGTACTGAGTACCCAGGACCCTGAGCACTGAGCCCCGAGCACCCCGAGCACTGAGCACCCAGCACCCTGAGCACTCAGCACCCAGCACCCCGAGCACTGAGCACCCAGCACCCTGAGCACTGAGCACCCAGCACCCTGAGCACGGAGCACCATGAGGAGTGAGCACCCAGCACCCTGAGCACTGAGCACCCAGCACCTTTAGTACTGAGCACCGAGCACCTCGAGCACTAAGCACCCAGCACCCTGAGCACTGAGCACCCAGCATCCTGAGCACTGAGCACGCAGCACCCCGAGCACTGAGCACCCAGCACCCTGAGTAGTGAGCACCCAGCACCCTGAGTACTGAGCACCCAGCCCCCTGAGTACTGAGCACCCAGCACCCTGAGCACTGAGCACCCAGCACCCTGAGTACTGAGCACCCAGCACCCTGAGTACTGAGCACCCAGCACCATGAGCACTGAGCACTGAGCACCCAGCACCCTGAGCACTGAGCACTGAGCACCCAGCACCCCGAGCACTGAGCACCCAGCACCCCGAGCACTGAGCACCCAGCACCCTGAGCACTGAGCACCCAGCACCCTGAGCACTGAGCACACAGCACCCTTAGTATTGAGCACCCAGCACCCTGAGTACTGAGCACCCAGCACCCTGAGTACTGAGCACTGAGAACCCTGAGTACTGAGCACCGAGCACCCTGAGTACTGAGCACCCAGCACCCTGATCACTGAGCACACAGCACCCTGAGCACTGAGCACCCTGAGGACTGAGCACCCAGCACACAGAGCATTGAGCACCCAGCACCCTGAGTACTGAGCACCGAGCACCCCGAGCACTGAACACCCAGCACCCTGAGTACTGAGCACCCAGCACCCTGATCACTGAGCACCCAGCACCCTGAGCACTGAGCACCCAGCACCTTGAGTACTGAGCACAGAGCACCCCGAGCATTTATCACCCAGCACCCTGAGTACTGAGCACCCAGCACCCTGAGCACTGAGCACCCAGCACCCTGAGTACTGAGCACCCAGCACCCTGAATACTGAGCAACCAGCACCCTGAGCACTGAGCACTGAGCACCCAGCACCCTGAGCACTGAGCACTGAGCACCCAGCACCCCGAGCACTGAGCACCCAGCACCCTGAGCACTGAGCACCCTGAGGACTGAGCACCCAGCACACAGAGCACTGAGCACCCAGCACCCTGAGTACTGAGCACCGATCACCCTGAGCACTGAGCACCCAGCACCCCAAGCACTGAGCACCCAGCACCCTGAGTACTGATCACCCAGCACCCCGAGCACTGAGCACCCAGCACCCTGAGTACTGAGCACCCTGAGTACTGAGCACCGATCACCCTGAGCACTGAGCTCCCAGCACCCTGAGTACTGAGCACCCAGCACCCTGAGCACTGAGCACCCAGCACCCTGAGTACTGAGCACCCAGCACCCTGAGCCCTGAGCACCCAGCACCCTGAGTACTGAGCACCCAGCACCCTGAGCACTGAGCACCCAGCACCCTGAGTACTGAGCACCCAGCACCCCGAGCAGTGAGCATCCAGCACCCCGAGAATGAGCACCCAGCACACCGAGTACTGAGCACCGAGCACCCTGAGCACTGAGTACCCTGTACCCTGAGCACTGAGCACCCAGCACCCTGAGTACTGAGCACCCTGCACCCTGAGTACTGAGCACCGAGCACCCTGAGCACTGAGCACCCAGCACCCTGAGCACTGAGCACCCAGCACCCTGAGTAGTGAGCACCCAACGTATTAAGCACAGAGCACCCCGAGCACTGAGCACCCAGCACCGTGAGTACTGAGCACCGATCACCCAAGCACTGAGCACCCAGCACCCTGAGTAGTGAGCACCCAACGTACTGAGCACCGAGCACCCCGAGCACTGAGCACCCAGCACCCTGAGTACTGAGCACCCAGCACCCCGAGCACTGAGCACCCAGCACCCTGTGTAGTGAGCACTGAGCACCCTGAGTACTAAGCACCCAGCACCCTGAGTACTGAGTACCCAGGACCCTGAGCACTGAGCCCCGAGCACCCCGAGCACTGAGCACCCAGCACCCTGAGCACTCAGCACCCAGCACCCCGAGCACTGAGCACCCAGCACCCTGAGCACTGAGCACCCAGCACCCTGAGCACGGAGCACCATGAGGAGTGAGCACCCAGCACCCTGAGCACTGAGCACCCAGCACCTTTAGTACTGAGCACCGAGCACCTCGAGCACTAAGCACCCAGCACCCTGAGCACTGAGCACCCAGCATCCTGAGCACTGAGCACGCAGCACCCCGAGCACTGAGCACCCAGCACCCTGAGTAGTGAGCACCCAGCACCCTGAGTACTGAGCACCCAGCCCCCTGAGTACTGAGCACCCAGCACCCTGAGCACTGAGCACCCAGCACCCTGAGTACTGAGCACCCAGCACCCTGAGTACTGAGCACCCAGCACCATGAGCACTGAGCACTGAGCACCCAGCACCCTGAGCACTGAGCACTGAGCACCCAGCACCCCGAGCACTGAGCACCCAGCACCCCGAGCACTGAGCACCCAGCACCCTGAGCACTGAGCACCCAGCACCCTGAGCACTGAGCACACAGCACCCTTAGTATTGAGCACCCAGCACCCTGAGTACTGAGCACCCAGCACCCTGAGTACTGAGCACTGAGAACCCTGAGTACTGAGCACCGAGCACCCTGAGTACTGAGCACCCAGCACCCTGATCACTGAGCACACAGCACCCTGAGCACTGAGCACCCTGAGGACTGAGCACCCAGCACACAGAGCACTGAGCACCCAGCACCCTGAGTACTGAGCACCGAGCACCCCGAGCACTGAACACCCAGCACCCTGAGTACTGAGCACCCAGCACCCTGATCACTGAGCACCCAGCACCCTGAGCACTGAGCACCCAGCACCTTGAGTACTGAGCACAGAGCACCCCGAGCATTTATCACCCAGCACCCTGAGTACTGAGCACCCAGCACCCTGAGCACTGAGCACCCAGCACCCTGAGTACTGAGCACCCAGCACCCTGAATACTGAGCAACCAGCACCCTGAGCACTGAGCACTGAGCACCCAGCACCCTGAGCACTGAGCACTGAGCACCCAGCACCCCGAGCACTGAGCACCCAGCACCCTGAGCACTGAGCACCCTGAGGACTGAGCACCCAGCACACAGAGCACTGAGCACCCAGCACCCTGAGTACTGAGCACCGATCACCCTGCGCACTGAGCACCCAGCACCCCAAGCACTGAGCACCCAGCACCCTGAGTACTGATCACCCAGCACCCCGAGCACTGAGCACCCAGCACCCTGAGTACTGAGCACCCTGAGTACTGAGCACCGATCACCCTGAGCACTGAGCTCCCAGCACCCTGAGTACTGAGCACCGATCACCCTGAGCACTGAGCTCCCAGCACCCTGAGTACTGAGCATCCAGCACCCCGAGAATGAGCACCCAGCACCCCGAGCAGTGAGCATCCAGCACCCCGAGAATGAGCACCCAGCACCCCGAGTACTGAGCACCGAGCACCCTGAGCACTGAGTACCCTGCACCCTGAGCACTGAGCACCCAGCACCCTGAGTACTGAGCACAAAGCACCCTGAGTACTGAGCACCCAGCACCCTGAGCACTGAGCACCCAGCACCCTGAGTACTGAACACCCAGCACCCTGAGCACTGAGCACCCAGGACCCTGAGCACTGAGCACCCAGCACCCTGAGCACTGAGCACCCAGCACCCTGAGTAGTGAGCACCCAACGTATTGAGCACAGAGCACCCCGAGCACTGAGCACCCAGCACCCTGAGTACTGACCACCGATCACCCAAGCACTGAGCACCCAGCACCCTGAGTAGTGAGCACCCAACGTACTGAGCACCGAGCACCCCGAGCACTGAGCACCCAGCACCCTGAGTACTGAGCACCCAGCAACCTGAGTACTGAGCACCCAGCACCCTGAGTACTGAGCACCCAGCACCCTGAGTAGTGAGCACCCAGCACCCTGAGTACTGAGCACTCAGCACCCTGAGTACTGAGCACTCAGCACCCTGAGTACTGAGCACCGAGCACCACGAGCACTGAGCACCCAGCACCCTGAGCACTGAGCACCCTGAGGACTGAGCACCCAGCACCCTGAGGACTGAGCACCCAGCACCCTGAGCACTGAGCACCCAGCACCCTGAGTACTGAGCACCGATCACCCTGAGCACTGAGCACCCAGAACCCCGAGCACTGAGCACCCAGCACCCTGAGTACTGAGCACCCAGCACCCCGAGAATGAGCAACCAGCACCCTGAGTACTGAGAACCGAGCACCCTGAGTACTGAGCACCCAGCACCCTGAGTACTGAGCCCCCAGCACCCTGAGTACTGAGAACTGAGCACCCCGAGCACTGAGCACCCAGCACCCCGAGATTGAGCACCCAGCACCCTGAGTACTGAGCACCCAGCACCCTTAGTACTGAGTACAAAGCACCCAGAGCACTGAGCACCCAGCACCCCGAGCACTGAGTACTGAGCACCCAGCACCCTGAGTACTGAGCACCGAGCTCCCCGAGCACTGAGCACCCTGAGTACTGAGCACCCAGCACCCTGAGTACTGAGCCCCCAGCACCCTGAGTACTGAGAACTGAGCACCCCGAGCACTGAGCACCCAGCACCCCGAGATTGAGCACCCAGCACCCTGAGTACTGAGCACCCAGCACCCTGAGTACTGAGTACAAAGCACCCAGAGCACTGAGCACCCAGGACCCCGAGCACTGAGTACTGAGCACCCAGCACCCTGAGTACTGAGCACCGAGCTCCCCGAGCACTGAGCACCCTGAGTACTGAGCACCCAGCACCCCGATCACTGAGTACCCAGCACCCTGAGCACTGAGCACCCAGCACCCTGAGCACTGAGCACCCAGCACCCTGAGTACTGAGCACACAGCACGCTGAGTACTGAGCACCCAGCACCCCGAGCACTGAGAACCCAGCACACAGAGTACTGAGCACTGAGCACCCAGCACCCCGAGCACTGAGCACCCAGCACCCTGTGTAGTGAGCACTGAGCACCCTGAGTACTAAGCACCCAGCACCCTGAGTACTGAGTACCCAGGACCCTGAGCACTGAGCCCCGAGCACCCCGAGCACTGAGCACCCAGCACCCTGAGCACTCAGCACCCAGCACCCCGAGCACTGAGCACCCAGCACCCTGAGCACTGAGCACCCAGCACCCTGAGCACGGAGCACCATGAGGAGTGAGCACCCAGCACCCTGAGCACTGAGCACCCAGCACCTTTAGTACTGAGCACCGAGCACCTCGAGCACTAAGCACCCAGCACCCTGAGCACTGAGCACCCAGCATCCTGAGCACTGAGCACGCAGCACCCCGAGCACTGAGCACCCAGCACCCTGAGTAGTGAGCACCCAGCACCCTGAGTACTGAGCACCCAGCCCCCTGAGTACTGAGCACCCAGCACCCTGAGCACTGAGCACCCAGCACCCTGAGTACTGAGCACCCAGCACCCTGAGTACTGAGCACCCAGCACCATGAGCACTGAGCACTGAGCACCCAGCACCCTGAGCACTGAGCACTGAGCACCCAGCACCCCGAGCACTGAGCACCCAGCACCCCGAGCACTGAGCACCCAGCACCCTGAGCACTGAGCACCCAGCACCCTGAGCACTGAGCACACAGCACCCTTAGTATTGAGCACCCAGCACCCTGAGTACTGAGCACCCAGCACCCTGAGTACTGAGCACTGAGAACCCTGAGTACTGAGCACCGAGCACCCTGAGTACTGAGCACCCAGCACCCTGATCACTGAGCACACAGCACCCTGAGCACTGAGCACCCTGAGGACTGAGCACCCAGCACACAGAGCATTGAGCACCCAGCACCCTGAGTACTGAGCACCGAGCACCCCGAGCACTGAACACCCAGCACCCTGAGTACTGAGCACCCAGCACCCTGATCACTGAGCACCCAGCACCCTGAGCACTGAGCACCCAGCACCTTGAGTACTGAGCACAGAGCACCCCGAGCATTTATCACCCAGCACCCTGAGTACTGAGCACCCAGCACCCTGAGCACTGAGCACCCAGCACCCTGAGTACTGAGCACCCAGCACCCTGAATACTGAGCAACCAGCACCCTGAGCACTGAGCACTGAGCACCCAGCACCCTGAGCACTGAGCACTGAGCACCCAGCACCCCGAGCACTGAGCACCCAGCACCCTGAGCACTGAGCACCCTGAGGACTGAGCACCCAGCACACAGAGCACTGAGCACCCAGCACCCTGAGTACTGAGCACCGATCACCCTGAGCACTGAGCACCCAGCACCCCAAGCACTGAGCACCCAGCACCCTGAGTACTGATCACCCAGCACCCCGAGCACTGAGCACCCAGCACCCTGAGTACTGAGCACCCTGAGTACTGAGCACCGATCACCCTGAGCACTGAGCTCCCAGCACCCTGAGTACTGAGCACCCAGCACCCTGAGCACTGAGCACCCAGCACCCTGAGTACTGAGCACCCAGCACCCTGAGCCCTGAGCACCCAGCACCCTGAGTACTGAGCACCCAGCACCCTGAGCACTGAGCACCCAGCACCCTGAGTACTGAGCACCCAGCACCCCGAGCAGTGAGCATCCAGCACCCCGAGAATGAGCACCCAGCACACCGAGTACTGAGCACCGAGCACCCTGAGCACTGAGTACCCTGTACCCTGAGCACTGAGCACCCAGCACCCTGAGTACTGAGCACCCTGCACCCTGAGTACTGAGCACCGAGCACCCTGAGCACTGAGCACCCAGCACCCTGAGCACTGAGCACCCAGCACCCTGAGTAGTGAGCACCCAACGTATTAAGCACAGAGCACCCCGAGCACTGAGCACCCAGCACCGTGAGTACTGAGCACCGATCACCCAAGCACTGAGCACCCAGCACCCTGAGTAGTGAGCACCCAACGTACTGAGCACCGAGCACCCCGAGCACTGAGCACCCAGCACCCTGAGTACTGAGCACCGATCACCCCGAACACTGAGCACCCAGCAACCTGAGTACTGAGCTCCGAGCACCCCGAGCACTGAGCACCCAGCGCCCCGAGCACTGAGCACCCAGCACCCTGAGCACTTAGCACCCAGGACCCTGAGTACTGAGCACCCAGCACCCCGAGCACTGAGCACCCAGCACCCTGAGCACTGAGCTCCCAGCACCCTGAGTACTGAGCATCCAGCACCCCGAGAATGAGCACCCAGCACCCCGAGCAGTGAGCATCCAGCACCCCGAGAATGAGCACCCAGCACCCCGAGTACTGAGCACCGAGCACCCTGAGCACTGAGTACCCTGCACCCTGAGCACTGAGCACCCAGCACCCTGAGTACTGAGCACAAAGCACCCTGAGTACTGAGCACCCAGCACCCTGAGCACTGAGCACCCAGCACCCTGAGTACTGAACACCCAGCACCCTGAGCACTGAGCACCCAGGACCCTGAGCACTGAGCACCCAGCACCCTGAGCACTGAGCACCCAGCACCCTGAGTAGTGAGCACCCAACGTATTGAGCACAGAGCACCCCGAGCACTGAGCACCCAGCACCCTGAGTACTGACCACCGATCACCCAAGCACTGAGCACCCAGCACCCTGAGTAGTGAGCACCCAACGTACTGAGCACCGAGCACCCCGAGCACTGAGCACCCAGCACCCTGAGTACTGAGCACCCAGCACCCTGAGTACTGAGCACCCAGCACCCTGAGTACTGAGCACCCAGCACCCTGAGTAGTGAGCACCCAGCACCCTGAGTACTGAGCACTCAGCACCCTGAGTACTGAGCACTCAGCACCCTGAGTACTGAGCACCGAGCACCACGAGCACTGAGCACCCAGCACCCTGAGCACTGAGCACCCTGAGGACTGAGCACCCAGCACCCTGAGGACTGAGCACCCAGCACCCTGAGCACTGAGCACCCAGCACCCTGAGTACTGAGCACCGATCACCCTGAGCACTGAGCACCCAGAACCCCGAGCACTGAGCACCCAGCACCCTGAGTACTGAGCACCCAGCACCCCGAGAATGAGCAACCAGCACCCTGAGTACTGAGAACCGAGCACCCTGAGTACTGAGCACCCAGCACCCTGAGTACTGAGCCCCCAGCACCCTGAGTACTGAGAACTGAGCACCCCGAGCACTGAGCACCCAGCACCCCGAGATTGAGCACCCAGCACCCTGAGTACTGAGCACCCAGCACCCTTAGTACTGAGTACAAAGCACCCAGAGCACTGAGCACCCAGCACCCCGAGCACTGAGTACTGAGCACCCAGCACCCTGAGTACTGAGCACCGAGCTCCCCGAGCACTGAGCACCCTGAGTACTGAGCACCCAGCACCCTGAGTACTGAGCCCCCAGCACCCTGAGTACTGAGAACTGAGCACCCCGAGCACTGAGCACCCAGCACCCCGAGATTGAGCACCCAGCACCCTGAGTACTGAGCACCCAGCACCCTGAGTACTGAGTACAAAGCACCCAGAGCACTGAGCACCCAGGACCCCGAGCACTGAGTACTGAGCACCCAGCACCCTGAGTACTGAGCACCGAGCTCCCCGAGCACTGAGCACCCTGAGTACTGAGCACCCAGCACCCCGATCACTGAGTACCCAGCACCCTGAGCACTGAGCACCCAGCACCCTGAGCACTGAGCACCCAGCACCCTGAGTACTGAGCACACAGCACGCTGAGTACTGAGCACCCAGCACCCCGAGCACTGAGAACCCAGCACACAGAGTACTGAGCACTGAGCACCCAGCACCCCGAGCACTGAGCACCCAGCCCCCTGTGTAGTGAGCACTGAGCACCCTGAGTACTAAGCACCCAGCACCCTGAGTACTGAGTACCCAGGACCCTGAGCACTGAGCCCCGAGCACCCCGAGCACTGAGCACCCAGCACCCTGAGCACTCAGCACCCAGCACCCCGAGCACTGAGCACCCAGAACCCTGAGCACTGAGCACCCAGCACCCTGAGCACGGAGCACCATGAGGAGTGAGCACCCAGCACCCTGAGCACTGAGCACCCAGCACCTTTAGTACTGAGCACCGAGCACCTCGAGCACTAAGCACCCAGCACCCTGAGCACTGAGCACCCAGCATCCTGAGCACTGAGCACGCAGCACCCCGAGCACTGAGCACCCAGCACCCTGAGTAGTGAGCACCCAGCACCCTGAGTACTGAGCACCCAGCCCCCTGAGTACTGAGCACCCAGCACCCTGAGCACTGAGCACCCAGCACCCTGAGTACTGAGCACCCAGCACCCTGAGTACTGAGCACCCAGCACCATGAGCACTGAGCACTGAGCACCCAGCACCCTGAGCACTGAGCACTGAGCACCCAGCACCCCGAGCACTGAGCACCCAGCACCCCGAGCACTGAGCACCCAGCACCCTGAGCACTGAGCACCCAGCACCCTGAGCACTGAGCACACAGCACCCTTAGTATTGAGCACCCAGCACCCTGAGTACTGAGCACCCAGCACCCTGAGTACTGAGCACTGAGAACCCTGAGTACTGAGCACCGAGCACCCTGAGTACTGAGCACCCAGCACCCTGATCACTGAGCACACAGCACCCTGAGCACTGAGCACCCTGAGGACTGAGCACCCAGCACACAGAGCACTGAGCACCCAGCACCCTGAGTACTGAGCACCGAGCACCCCGAGCACTGAACACCCAGCACCCTGAGTACTGAGCACCCAGCACCCTGATCACTGAGCACCCAGCACCCTGAGCACTGAGCACCCAGCACCTTGAGTACTGAGCACAGAGCACCCCGAGCATTTATCACCCAGCACCCTGAGTACTGAGCACCCAGCACCCTGAGCACTGAGCACCCAGCACCCTGAGTACTGAGCACCCAGCACCCTGAATACTGAGCAACCAGCACCCTGAGCACTGAGCACTGAGCACCCAGCACCCTGAGCACTGAGCACTGAGCACCCAGCACCCCGAGCACTGAGCACCCAGCACCCTGAGCACTGAGCACCCTGAGGACTGAGCACCCAGCACACAGAGCACTGAGCACCCAGCACCCTGAGTACTGAGCACCGATCACCCTGAGCACTGAGCACCCAGCACCCCAAGCACTGAGCACCCAGCACCCTGAGTACTGATCACCCAGCACCCCGAGCACTGAGCACCCAGCACCCTGAGTACTGAGCACCCTGAGTACTGAGCACCGATCACCCTGAGCACTGAGCTCCCAGCACCCTGAGTACTGAGCACCCAGCACCCTGAGCACTGAGCACCCAGCACCCTGAGTACTGAGCACCCAGCACCCTGAGCCCTGAGCACCCAGCACCCTGAGTACTGTGCACCCAGCACCCTGAGCACTGAGCACCCAGCACCCTGAGTACTGAGCACCCAGCACCCCGAGCAGTGAGCATACAGCACCCCGAGAATGAGCACCCAGCACACCGAGTACTGAGCACCGAGCACCCTGAGCACTGAGTACCCTGTACCCTGAGCACTGAGCACCCAGCACCCTGAGTACTGAGCACCCTGCACCCTGAGTACTGAGCACCGAGCACCCTGAGCACTGAGCACCCAGCACCCTGAGCACTGAGCACCCAGCACCCTGAGTAGTGAGCACCCAACGTATTAAGCACAGAGCACCCCGAGCACTGAGCACCCAGCACCGTGAGTACTGAGCACCGATCACCCAAGCACTGAGCACCCAGCACCCTGAGTAGTGAGCACCCAACGTACTGAGCACCGAGCACCCCGAGCACTGAGCACCCAGCACCCTGAGTACTGAGCACCGATCACCCCGAGCACTGAGCACCCAGCAACCTGAGTACTGAGCTCCGAGCACCCCGAGCACTGAGCACCCAGCGCCCCGAGCACTGAGCACCCAGCACCCTGAGCACTTAGCACCCAGGACCCTGCGTACTGAGCACCCAGCACCCCGAGCACTGAGCACCCAGCACCCTGAGCACTGATCACCCAGCACCCTGAGCACTGAGCACCCAGGACCCTGAGTAGTGAGCACCCAGCACCCTGAGTACTGAGCACTCAGCACCCTGAGTACTGAGCACCGAGCACCACGAGCACTGAGCACCCAGCACCCTGAGCACTGAGCACCCTGAGGACTGAGCACCCAGCACCCTGAGCACTGAGCACCCAGCACCCTGAGTACTGAGCACCGATCACTCTGAGCACTGAGCACCCAGAACCCCGAGCACTGAGCACCCAGGACCCTGAGTACTGAGCACCCAGCACCCCGAGAATGAGCAACCAGCACCCTGAGTACTGAGAACCGAGCACCCTGAGTACTGAGCACCCAGCACCCTGAGTACTGAGCCCCCAGCACCCTGAGTACTGAGAACCGAGCACCCCGAGCACTGAGCACCCAGCACCCCGAGAATGAGCACCCAGCACCCTGAGTACTGAGTACTAAGCACCCAGAGCACTGAGCACCCAGCACCCCGAGCATGGAGCACCCAGGACCCCGAGCACTGAGTACTGAGCACCCAGCACCCTGAGTACTGTGCACCGAGCTCCCCGAGCCCTGAGCACCCTGAGTACTGAGCACCCAGCACCCCGATCACTGAGTACAGAGCACCCTGAGCACTGAGCACCCAGCACCCTGAGTACTGAGCACACAGCATGCTGAGTACTGAGCACCGAGCACCCCGAGCACTGAGCACCCAGCACACAGAGTACTGAGAACTGAGCACCCAGCACCCCGAGCACTGAGCACCCAGCACCCTGTGTACTGAGCACTGAGCACCCTGAGTACTAAGCACCCAGCACCCTGAGTACTGAGTACCCAGGACCCTGAGCACTGAGCACCGAGCACCCCGAGCACTGAGCACCCAGCACCCTGAGCACTCAGCACCCAGCACCCCGAGCACTGAGCACCCAGCACCCTGAGCACTGAGCACCCAGCACCCTGAGCACGGACCACCCCTAGGAATGAGCACCCAGCACCGTGAGCACTGAGCACCCAGCACCCCGAGCACTGAGCACCCAGCACCCTGAGCACTGAGCACCCAGCACCCTGAGCACTGAGCACCCAGCACCCTGAGCACTGAGCACTGAGCACCCTGAGCACTGAGTACTGAGCACTGAGCACCCTGAGCACTGAGCACCCAGCACCCCGAGTACTGAGCACCCAGCACCCCGAGCACTGAGCACCCAGCGCCCCGAGCACTGAGCACCCAGCACCCCGAGCACTGAGCACTGAGCACCCTGAGCACTGAGCACCCAGCACCCCGAGTACTGAGCACTGAGCACCCTGAGTACTGAGCACCAAGCACCCCGAGTACTGAGCACTGAGCACCCTGAGTACTGAGCACCCAGCACCCTGAGCACTGAGCACCCAGCACCCTGAGTACTGAGCACTGAGAACCCTGAGTACTGAGCACTGAGCACCCTGAGTACTGAGCACCCAGCACCCTGATCACTGAGCACGGAGCACCCCGAGGACTAAGCACCCAGCACCCTGAGCACTGAGCACCCAGCACCTTGAGTACTGAGCACCCAGCACCCTGAGTACTGAGCACCCAGCACCCTGAGTACTGAGCAACCAGCACCATGAGCACTGAGCACTGAGCACCCAGCACCCTGAGCACTGAGCACTGAGCACCCAGCACTCCAAGCACTGAGCACCCAGCACCCTGAGCACTGAGCACCCAGCACCCTGAGCACTGAGCACACAGCACCCTGAGTACTGAGCACCCAGCACCCTGAGTACTGAGAACCCAGCACGCCGAGTACTGAGCACACAGCACCCTGAGTACTGAGCACCCAGCAACCCGAGCAATGAGCACCCGGCACCCTGAGTACTGAGCACCCTGAGTACTGAGCACTGAGCACCCAGCACCCTGAGCACTGAGCAAACAGCACCCTGAGTATTGAGCACCGACCACTCTGAGTACTGAGCACCCAGCACCCTGAGCACTGAGCAGCCATCACCCTCAGCACTGAGCACCCAGCACCCCGAGCACTGAGCACCCAGCACCCTGAGCACTGAGAACCCAGCTCCCCGAGTACTGAGCACCCAGCACCCCGAGTACTGAGCACCGAGCACCCCGAGCACTGAGCACCCAGCACCCTGACTACTGAGCACCCAGCACCCTGAGTACTGAGCACTGAACACCCCGAGTACTGAGCACCCAGCACCCCGAGCACTGAGCACCCAGTACCCTGAGTACTGAGAACAGATCACCCTGAGTACTGAGCACCCAGCACCCTGAGTTCTGAGCCCCCAGCACCCTGAGTACTGAGCACCCAGCACCCCGAGCACTGAGCTCCCAGCACCCCGAGAATGAGCACCCAGCACGCTGAGTACTGAGAACCGAGCACCCTGAGTACTGAGCACAGAGCACCCTGAGTACTGAGCCCCCAGCACCCTGAGTACTGAGCACCCAGCACCCCGAGCACTGAGCACCCAGCACCACGAGAATGAGCACCCAGCACCCTGAGTACTGAGCACCCAGCACGCTGAGTACTGAGCACTAAGCACCCAGA
This sequence comes from Microtus oregoni, assembly GCF_018167655.1. Classification (NCBI taxonomy): domain Eukaryota; kingdom Metazoa; phylum Chordata; class Mammalia; order Rodentia; family Cricetidae; genus Microtus; species Microtus oregoni. Next base: position 53,633 of record NW_024543885.1, read on the forward strand.
GAACTGAGCACCCGGCACCCCGAGCACGGAGCACCCAGGACCCCGAGCACTGAGCACTGAGCACCCAGCACCCTGAGCACTGAGCACTGAGCACCCAGCACCCCGAGCACTGAGCACCCAGCACCCTGAGCACTGAGCACCCTGAGGACTGAGCACCCAGCACCCTGAGCACTGAGCACTGAGCACCCAGCACCCTGAGCACTGAGCACCCAGCACCCTGAGCACTGAGCACTGAGCACCCTGAGCACTGAGTACTGAGCACTGAGCACCCTGAGCACTGAGCACCCAGCACCCCGAGTACTGAGCACCCAGCACCCCGAGCACTGAGCACCCAGCGCCCCGAGCACTGAGCACCCAGCACCCCGAGCACTGAGCACTGAGCACCCTGAGCACTGAGCACCCAGCACCCCGAGTACTGAGCACTGAACACCCTGAGTACTGAGCACCAAGCACCCCGAGTACTGAGCACTGAACACCCTGAGTACTGAGCACCCAGCACCCTGAGCACTGAGCACCCAGCACCCTGAGTACTGAGCACTGAGAACCCTGAGTACTGAGCACTGAGCACCCTGAGTACTGAGCAACCAGCACCATGAGCACTGAGCACTGAGCACCCAGCACCCTGAGCAATGAGCACTGAGCACCCAGCACTCCAAGCACTGAGCACCCAGCACCCTGAGCACTGAGCATCCAGCACCCTGAGCACTGAGCACCCTGAGTACTGAGCACCCAGCACCCCGATCACTGAGTACCCAGCACCCTGAGCACTGAGCACCCAGCACCCTGAGCACTGAGCACCCAGCACCCTGAGTACTGAGCACACAGCATGCTGAGTACTGAGCACCCAGCACCCCGAGCACTGAGCACCCAGCACACAGAGTACTGAGCACTGAGCACCCAGCACATCGAGCACTGAGCACCCAGCACCCTTTGTACTGAGCACTGAGCACCCTGAGTACTAAGCACCCAGCACCCTGAGTACTGAGTACCCAGGACCCTGAGCACTGAGCACCGAGCACCCCGAGCACTGAGCACCCAGCACCCTGAGCACTCAGCACCCAGCACCCCGAGCACTGAGCACCCAGCACCCTGAGCACTGAGCACCCAGCACCCTGAGCACATACCACCCCGAGCACTGAGCACCCAGCACCCTGAGCACTGAGCACCCAGCACCCTGAGTACTGAGCACCCAGCACCCTGAGCACTGAGCACCCAGCACCCTGAGCACTGAGCACCCAGCACCCTGAGTACTGAGCACTGAGCACCCTGAGTACTGAGCACCGACCACTCTGAGTACTGAGCACCCAGCACCCTGAGCACTGAGCAGCCATCACCCTCAGCACTGAGCACCCAGCACCCCGAGCGCTGAGCACCCAGCACCCTGAGCACTGAGAACCCAGCTCCCCGAGTACTGAGCACCGAGCACCCCAAGCACTGAGCACCCAGCACCCTGAGTACTGAGCACCCAGCACACTGAGCACTGAGCACCCAGCACCCTGAGTACTGAGCACTGAGCACCCTGAGTACTGAGCACCGACCACTCTGAGTACTGAGCACCCAGCACCCTGAGTACTGAGCACCCAGCACCCTGATCACTGAGCACGGAGCACCCCGAGGACTGAGCACCCAGCACCCTGAGCACTGAGCACCCAGCACCTTGAGTACTGAGCACCGAGCACCCTGATCACTGAGCACCCAGCTCCCTGAGTACTGAGCACCCAGCACACTGAGCACTGAGCACCCAGCACCCCGAGCACTGAGCACGCAGCACCCGAGCACTGAGCACCCAGCACCCTGAGTACTGAGCACCCAGCACCCTGAGTACTGAGCACCCAGCACCCTGAGCACTGAGCACCCAGCACCCTGTGCACTGAGCACCCAGCACGCTGAGTACTGAGCACCCAGCACCCTGAGTACTGAGCAACCAGCACCCTGAGCACTGAGCACCCAGCACCCTGAGCACTGAGCACTGAGCACCCAGCACCCCGAGCACTGAGCACCCAGCACCCCGAGCACTGAGCACCCAGCACCCTGAGCACTGAGCACCCAGCACCCTGAGCACTGAGCACCCAGCACCCTGAGTACTGAACACCCAGCACCCTGAGCACTGTGCTCTGAGCACCCTGAGCACTGAGTACTGAGCACTGAGCACCCTGAGCACTGAGCACCCAGCACACCGAGTACTGAACACCCAGCACCCTGAGTACTGAACACCCAGCACCCTGAGCACTGAGCACTGAGCACCCTGAGCACTGAGTACTGAGCACTGAACACCCTGAGCACTGGGCACCCAGCACACCGAGTACTGAACACCCAGCACCCTGAGTACTGAACACCCAGCACCCTGAGCACTGAGTACTGAGCACTGAGCACCCTGAGCACTGAGCACCCAGCACCCTGATTACTGAGCACCCAGCACCTTGAGTACTGAACACCCAGCACCCTGAGCACTGAGCACTGAGCACGAAGCACCCCGAGCACTGAGCACTGAGCACCCTGAGCACTGAGCACCCAGCACCCCGAGTACTGAGCACTGAGCACCCTGAGTACTGTGCACCAAGCACCCCGAGTACTGAGCACTGAGCACCCTGAGTACTGAGCACCCAGCACCCTGAGCACTGAGCACCCAGCACCCTGAGTACTGAGCACTGAGAACCCTGAGTACTGAGCACCGAGCACCCTGAGTACTGAGCACCCAGCACCCTGATCACTGAGCACGGTGCACCTCGAGGACTGAGCACCCAGCTCCCTGAGCACTGAGCACCCAGCACCTTGAGTACTGAGCACCGAGCACCCCGAGCACTGAGCACCCAGCACCCTGAGTACTGAGCACCCAGCACCCTGAGTACTGAGCACCCACCACCCCGAGTTCTGAGCACCCAGCACCCTGAGTACTGAGCACCCAGCACCCCGAGCACTGAGCACCCAGCACCCTGAGTACTGAACACCCTGAGTACTGAGCACTGAGCACTGAGCAGCCTGAGTACTGAGCACCCTGAGGAATGAGCACCTAGCACCCTGAGCACTGAGCACCCAGCACCCTGAGTACTGAGAACCCAGCACCCTGAGCACTGAGCACCCAGCACCTTGAGTACTGAGCACCGAGCACCCCAAAAACTGAGCACCCAGCACCCTTAGTACTGAGCACCCAGCACCCTGAGCACTGAGTACTGAGCACTGAGCACCCTGAGCACTGAGCACCCAGCACCCCGAGCACTGAGCACCCAGCACCCTGAGTACTGAGCACCCAACACCCAGAGTAGTGAGCACCCAGCACCCTAAGCACTGAGCACCCAGCACCCTGAGTACTGAGCACCCAGCACCCTGAGTACTGAACACCCAGCACCCTGAGCACTGAGCACTGAGCACCCTGAGCACTGAGTACTGAGCACTGAGCACCCTGAGCACTGAGCACCCAGCACCCCGAGTACTGAGCACCCAGCACCCCGAGCACTGAGCACCCAGCGCCCGAGCACTGAGCACCCAGCACCCCGAGCACTGAGCACTGAGCACCCTGAGCACTGAGCACCAAGCACCCCGAGTACTGAGCACTGAGCACCCTGAGTACTGAGCACCAAGCACTCCGAGTACTGAGCACTGAGCACCCTGAGTACTGAGCACCCAGCACACTGAGCACTGAGCACCCAGCACCCTGAGTACTGAGCACTGAGAACCCTGAGTACTGAGCACCGAGCACCCTGAGTACTGAGCACCCAGCACCCTGATCACTGAGCACGGAGCACCCCGAGGACTGAGCACCCAGCACCCTGAGCACTGAGCACCCAGCACCTTGAGTACTGAGCACCGAGCACCCCAAGCACTGAGCACCCAGCTCCCTGAGTACTGAGCACCCAGCACCCTGAGCACTGAGCACCGAGCACCCTGAGCACTGAGCACGCAGCACCCCGAGCACTGAGCACCCAGCACCCTGAGTACTGAGCACCCAGCACCCTGAGTACTGAGCACCCAGCACCCTGAGTACTGAGCACCCAGCACCCTGTGCACTGAGCAACCAGCACCCTGAGCACTGAGCACTGAGCACCCAGCACCCTGAGCACTGAGCACCCAGCACCCTGAGTACTGAGCACCCAGCACCCTGAGTACTGAGCACCCAGCACCCTGAGCACTGAGCAACCAGCAGCCTGAGCACTGAGCACTGAGCACCCAGCACCCTGAGCACTGAGCACTGAGCACCCAGCACCCCGAGCACTGAGCACCCAGCACCCCGAGCACTGAGCGCCCAGCACCCTGAGCACTGAGCACCCAGCACCCTGAGCACTGAGCACCCAGCACCCTGAGTACTGAGCACACAGCACCCTGAGCACTGAGCACCCAGCACCCTGAGCACTGAGCACCCAGCACCCTGAGTACTGAGCACCCAGCACCCTGAGCACTGAGCACCCAGCACCCTGAGCACTGAGCACCCAGCACCCTGAGTACTGAGCACTGAGCACCCTGAGTACTGAGCACCGACCACTCTGAGTACTGAGCACCCAGCACCCTGAGCACTGAGCAGCCATCACCCTCAGCACTGAGGACCCAGCACCCCGAGCACTGAGCACCAAGCACCCTGAGCACTGAGAACCCAGCTCCCCGAGTACTGAGCACCGAGCACCCCAAGCACTGAGCACCCAGCACCCTGAGTACTGAGCACCCAGCACACTGAGCACTGAGCACCCAGCACCCTGAGTACTGAGCACTGAGCACCCTGAGTACTGAGCACCGACCACTCTGAGTACTGAGCACCCAGCACCCTGAGTACTGAGCACCCAGCACCCTGATCACTGAGCACGGAGCACGCCGAGGACTGAGCACCCAGCACCCTGAGCACTGAGCACCCAGCACCTTGAGTACTGAGCACCGAGCACCCTGATCACTGAGCACCCAGCACCCTGAGTACTGAGCACCCAGCACACTGAGCACTGAGCACCCAGCACCCCGAGCACTGAGCACGCAGCACCCCGAGCACTGAGCACCCAGCACCCTGAGTACTGAGCACCCAGCACCCTGAGTACTGAGCACCCAGCACCCTGAGCACTGAGCACCCAGCACCCTGTGCACTGAGCACCCAGCACGCTGAGTACTGAGCACCCAGCACCCTGAGTACTGAGCAACCAGCACCCTGAGCACTGAGCACTGAGCACCCAGCACCCTGAGCACTGAGCACTGAGCACCCAGCACCCCGAGCACTGAGCACCCAGCACCCCGAGCACTGAGCACCCAGTACCCTGAGCACTGAGCACCCAGCACCCTGAGCACTGAGCACCCAGCACCCTGAGTACTGAACACCCAGCACCCTGAGCACTGTGCACTGAGCACCCTGAGCACTGAGTACTGAGCACTGAGCACCCTGAGCACTGAGCACCCAGCACACCGAGTACTGAACACCCAGCACCCTGAGTACTGAACACCCAGCACCCTGAGCACTGAGCACTGAGCACCCTGAGCACTGAGTACTGAGCACTGAACACCCTGAGCACTGAGCACCCAGCACACCGAGTACTGAACACCCAGCACCCTGAGTACTGAACACCCAGCACCCTGAGCACTGAGTACTGAGCACTGAGCACCCTGAGCACTGAGCACCCAGCACCCTGATTACTGAGCACCCAGCACCTTGAGTACTGAACACCCAGCACCCTGAGCACTGAGCACTGAGCACGAAGCACCCCGAGCACTGAGCACTGAGCACCCTGAGCACTGAGCACCCAGCACCCCGAGTACTGAGCACTGAGCACCCTGAGTACTGTGCACCAAGCACCCCGAGTACTGAGCACTGAGCACCCTGAGTACTGAGCACCCAGCACCCTGAGCACTGAGCACCCAGCACCCTGAGTACTGAGCACTGAGAACCCTGAGTACTGAGCACCGAGCACCCTGAGTACTGAGCACCCAGCACCCTGATCACTGAGCACGGTGCACCTCGAGGACTGAGCACCCAGCTCCCTGAGCACTGAGCACCCAGCACCTTGAGTACTGAGCACCGAGCACCCAGAGCACTGAGCACCCAGCACCCTGAGTACTGAGCACCCAGCACCCTGAGCACTGAGCACCCAGCACCCCGAGGACTGACCTCCCAGCACCCCGAGCACTGAGCACCCAGCACCCTGAGTACTGAGCACCTAGCACCCTGAGCACTGAGCACCCCGCACCCTGAGTACTGAGCACCCAGCACCCTGAGTACTGAGCACCCACCACCCCGAGTACTGAGCACCCAGCACCCTGAGTACTGAGCACCCAGCACCCCGAGCACTGAGCACCCAGCACCCTGAGTACTGAACACCCTGAGTACTGAGCACTGAGCACTGAGCACCCTGAGTACTGAGCACCCTGAGGACTGAGCACCTAGCACCCTGAGCACTGAGCACCCAGCACCCTGAGTACTGAGAACCCAGCACCCTGAGCACTGAGCACCCAGCACCTTGAGTACTGAGCACCGAGCACCCCAAGCACTGAGCACCCAGCACCCTGAGTACTGAGCACCCAGCACCCTGAGCACTGAGTACTGAGCACTGAGCACCCTGAGCACTGAGCACCCAGCACCCCGAGCACTGAGCACCCAGCACCCTGAGTACTGAGCACCCAACACCCAGAGTAGTGAGCACCCAGCACCCTAAGCACTGAGCACCCAGCACCCTGAGTACTGAGCACCCAGCACCCTGAGTACTGAACACCCAGCACCCTGAGCACTGAGCACTGAGCACCCTGAGCACTGAGTACTGAGCACTGAGCACCCTGAGCACTGAGCACCCAGCACCCCGAGTACTGAGCACCCAGCACCCCGAGCACTGAGCACCCAGCGCCCCGAGCACTGAGCACCCAGCACCCCGAGCACTGAGCACTGAGCACACTGAGCACTGAGCACCGAGCACCCTTAGTACTGAGCACCCAGCACCCTGATCACTGAGCACGGAGCACCCCGAGGACTGAGCACCCAGCACCCTGAGCACTGAGCACCCAGCACCTTGAGTACTGAGCACCGAGCACCCCAAGTACTGAGCACCCAGCACCCTGAGTACTGAGCTCCCAGCACCCTGAGCACTGAGCACCGAGCACCCTGAGCACTGAGCACGCAGCACCCCGAGCACTGAGCACCCAGCACATTGAGTAGTGAGCACCCAACGTACTGAGCACCGAGCACCCCGAGCACTGAGCACCCAGCACCCTGAGTACTGAGCACCGATCACCCCGAGCACTGAGCACCCAGCAACCTGAGTACTGAGCTCCGAGCACCCCGAGCACTGAGCACCCAGCGCCCCGAGCACTGAGCACCCAGCACCCTGAGCACTTAGCACCCAGGACCCTGAGTACTGAGCACCCAGCACCCCGAGCACTGAGCACCCAGCACCCTGAGCACTGATCACCCAGCACCCTGAGCACTGAGCACCCAGCACCCTGAGTAGTGAGCACCCAGCACCCTGAGTACTGAGCACTCAGCACCCTGAGTACTGAGCACCGAGCACCACGAGCACTGAGCACCCAGCACCCTGAGCACTGAGCACCCTGAGGACTGAGCACCCAGCACCCTGAGCACTGAGCAACCAGCACCCTGAGTACTGAGCACCGATCACCCTGAGCACTGAGCACCCAGAATCCCGAGCACTGAGCACCCAGCACCCTGAGTACTGAGCACACAGCACCCCGAGAATGAGCAACCAGCACCCTGAGTACTGGGAACCGAGCACCCTGAGTACTGAGCACCCAGCACCCTGAGTACTGAGCCCCCAGCACCCTGAGTACTGAGAACCGAGCACCCCGAGCACTGAGCACCCAGCACCCCGAGAATGAGCACCCAGCACCCTGAGTACTGAGCACCCAGCACCCTGAGTACTGAGTAGTAAGCACCCAGAGCACTGAGCACCCAGCACCCCGAGCACTGAGCACCCAGCACCCTGAGCACGGACCACCCCGAGCACTGAGCACCCAGCACCCTGAGCACTGAGCACCCAGCACCCTGAGTACTGAGCACCCAGCACCCTGAGCACTGAGCACCCAGCACCCTGAGCACTGAGCACCCAGCACCCTGAGTACTGAGCACTGAGCACCCTGAGTACTGAGCACCGACCACTCTGAGTACTGAGCACCCAGCACCCTGAGCACTGAGCAGCCATCACCCTCAGCACTGAGCACCCAGCACCCCGAGCACTGAGCACCCAGCTCCCTGAGCACTGAGAACCCAGCTCCCCGAGTACTGAGCACCGAGCACCCCAAGCACTGAGCACCCAGCACCCTGAGTACTGAGCACCCAGCACACTGAGCACTGAGCACCCAGCACCCTGAGTACTGAGCACTGAGCACCCTGAGTACTGAGCACCGACCACTCTGAGTACTGAGCACCCAGCACCCTGAGTACTGAGCACCCAGCACCCTGATCACTGAGCACGGAGCACCCCGAGGACTGAGCACCCAGCACCCTGAGCACTGAGCACCCAGCACCTTGAGTACTGAGCACCGAGCACCCTGATCACTGAGCACCCAGCACCCTGAATACTGAGCACCCAGCACACTGAGCACTGAGCACCCAGCACCCCGAGCACTGAGCACGCAGCACCCCGAGCACTGAGCACCCAGCACCCTGAGTACTGAGCACCCAGCACCCTGAGTACTGAGCACCCAGCACCCTGAGCACTGAGCACCCAGCACCCTGTGCACTGAGCACCCAGCACGCTGAGTACTGAGCACCCAGCACCCTGAGTACTGAGCAACCAGCACCCTGAGCACTGAGCACTGAGCACCCAGCACCCTGAGCACTGAGCACTGAGCACCCAGCACCGCGAGCACTGAGCACCCAGCACCCCGAGCACTGAGCACCCAGCACCCTGAGCACTGAGCACCCAGCACCCTGAGCACTGAGCACCCAGCACCCTGAGTACTGAACACCCAGCACCCTGAGCACTGTGCTCTGAGCACCCTGAGCACTGAGTACTGAGCACTGAGCACCCTGAGCACTGAGCACCCAGCACACCGAGTACTGAACACCCAGCACCCTGAGTACTGAACACCCAGCACCCTGAGCACTGAGCACTGAGCACCCTGAGCACTGAGTACTGAGCACTGAACACCCTGAGCACTGAGCACCCAGCATACCGAGTACTGAACACCCAGCACCCTGAGCACTGAGTACTGAGCACTGAGCACCCTGAGCACTGAGCACCCAGCACCCTGATTACTGAGCACCCAGCACCTTGAGTACTGAACACCCAGCACCCCGAGCACTGAGCACCCAGCACCCTGAGTACTGAGCACCCAGCACCCTGAGTACTGAGCACCCACCACCCCGAGTAATGAGCACCCAGCACCCTGAGTACTGAGCACCCAGCACCCCGAAACCTGAGCACCCAGCACCCTGAGTACTGAACACCCTGAGTACTGAGCACTGAGCACTGAGCACCCTGAGTACTGAGCACCCTGAGGAATGAGCACCTAGCACCCTGAGCACTGAGCACCCAGCACCCTGAGTACTGAGAACCCAGCACCCTGAGCACTGAGCACCCAGCACCTTGAGTACTGAGCACCGAGCACCCCAAAAACTGAGCACCCAGCACCCTGAGTACTGAGCACCCAGCACCCTGAGCACTGAGTACTGAGCACTGAGCACCCTGAGCACTGAGCACCCAGCACCCCGAGCACTGAGCACCCAGCACCCTGAGTACTGAGCACCCAACACCCAGAGTAGTGAGCACCCAGCACCCTAAGCACTGAGCACCCAGCACCCTGAGTACTGAGCACCCAGCACCCTGAGTACTGAACACCCAGCACCCTGAGCACTGAGCACTGAGCACCCTGAGCACTGAGTACTGAGCACTGAGCACCCTGAGCACTGAGCACCCAGCACCCCGAGTACTGAGCACCCAGCACCCCGAGCACTGAGCACCCAGCGCCCCGAGCACTGAGCACCCAGCACCCCGAGCACTGAGCACTGAGCACCCTGAGCACTGAGCACCAAGCACCCCGAGTACTGAGCACTGAGCACACTGAGTACTGAGCACCAAGCACTCCGAGTACTGAGCACTGAGCACCCTGAGTACTGAGCACCCAGCACACTGAGCACTGAGCACCCAGCACCCTGAGTACTGAGCACTGAGAACCCTGAGTACTGAGCACCGAGCACCCTGAGTACTGAGCACCCAGCACCCTGATCACTGAGCACGGAGCACCCCGAGGACTGAGCACCCAGCACCCTGAGCACTGAGCACCCAGCACCTTGAGTACTGAGCACCGAGCACCCCAAGCACTGAGCACCCAGCACCCTGAGTACTGAGCACCCAGCACCCTGAGCACTGAGCACCGAGCACCCTGAGCACTGAGCACGCAGCACCCCGAGCACTGAGCACCCAGCACCCTGAGTACTGAGCACCCAGCACCCTGAGTACTGAGCACCCAGCACCCTGAGTACTGAGCACCCAGCACCCTGTGCACTGAGCAACCAGCACCCTGAGCACTGAGCACTGAGCACCCAGCACCCTGAGCACTGAGCACCCAGCACCCTGAGTACTGAGCACCCAGCACCCTGAGTACTGAGCACCCAGCACCCTGAGCACTGAGCAACCAGCAGCCTGAGCACTGAGCACTGAGCACCCAGCACCCTGAGCACTGAGCACTGAGCACCCAGCACCCCGAGCACTCAGCACCCAGCACCCCGAGCACTGAGCACCCAGCACCCTGAGCACTGAGCACCCAGCACCCTGAGCACTGAGCACCCAGCACCCTGAGTACTGAGCACCCAGCACCCTGAGTACTGAGCACCCAGCATGCTGAGTACTGAGCACCCAGCACCCTGAGTACTGAGCAACCAGCACCCTGAGCACTGAGCACTGAGCACCCAGCACCCTGAGCACTGAGCACTGAGCACCCAGCACCCCGAGCACTGAGCACCCAGCACCCCGAGCACTGAGCACCCAGTACCCTGAGCACTGAGCACCCAGCACCCTGAGCACTGAGCACCCAGCACCCTGAGTACTGAACACCCAGCACCCTGAGCACTGTGCACTGAGCACCCTGAGCACTGAGTACTGAGCACTGAGCACCCTGAGCACTGAGCACCCAGCACACCGAGTACTGAACACCAAGCACCCTGAGTACTGAACACCCAGCACCCTGAGCACTGAGCACTGAGCACCCTGAGCACTGAGTACTGAGCACTGAACAACCTGAGCACTGAGCACCCAGCACACCGAGTACTGAACACCCAGCACCCTGAGAACTGAACACCCAGCACCCTGAGCACTGAGTACTGAGCACTGAGCACCATGAGCACTGAGCACCCAGCACCCTGATTACTGAGCACCCAGCACCTTGAGTACTGAACAGCCAGCACCCTGAGCACTGAGCACTGAGCACCCAGCACCCTGAGCACTGAGCACCCAGCACCCTGAGTACTGAACACCCAGCACCCTGAGCACTGTGCACTGAGCACCCTGAGCACTGAGTACTGAGCACTGAACAACCTGAGCACTGAGCACCCAGCACACCGAGTACTGAACACCCAGCACCCTGAGTACTGAACACCCAGCACCCTGAGCACTGAGCACTGAGCACCCTGAGCACTGAGTACTGAGCACTGAACACCCTGAGCACTGAGCACCCAGCACACCGAGTACTGAACACCCAGCACCCTGAGTACTGAACACCCAGCACCCTGAGCACTGAGTACTGAGCACTGAGCACCCTGAGCACTGAGCACCCAGCACCCTGATTACTGAGCACCCAGCACCTTGAGTACTGAACACCCAGCACCCTGAGCACTGAGCACTGAGCACGAAGCACCCCGAGCACTGAGCACTGAGCACCCTGAGCACTGAGCACCCAGCACCCCGAGTACTGAGCACTGAGCACCCTGAGTACTGTGCACCAAGCACCCCGAGTACTGAGCACTGAGCACCCTGAGTACTGAGCACCCAGCACCCTGAGCACTGAGCACCCAGCACCCTGAGTACTGAGCACTGAGAACCCTGAGTACTGAGCACCGAGCAACCTGAGTACTGAGCACCCAGCACCCTGATCACTGAGCACGGTGCACCTCGAGGACTGAGCACCCAGCTCCCTGAGCACTGAGCACCCAGCACCTTGAGTACTGAGCACCGAGCACCCAGAGCACTGAGCACCCAGCACCCTGAGTACTGAGCACCCAGGACCCTGAGCACTGAGCACCCAGCACCCCGAGGACTGACCTCCCAGCACCCCGAGCACTGAGCACCCAGCACCCTGAGTACTGAGCACCTAGCACCCTGAGCACTGAGCACCCCGCACCCTGAGTACTGAGCACCCAGCACCCTGAGTACTGAGCACCCACCACCCCGAGTACTGAGCACCCAGCACCCTGAGTACTGAGCACCCAGCACCCCGAGCACTGAGCACCCAGCACCCTGAGTACTGAACACCCTGAGTACTGAGCACTGAGCACTGAGCACCCTGAGTACTGAGCACCCTGAGGACTGAGCACCTAGCACCCTGAGCACTGAGCACCCAGCACCCTGAGTACTGAGAACCCAGCACCCTGAGCACTGAGCACCCAGCACCTTGAGTACTGAGCACCGAGCACCCCAAGCACTGAGCACCCAGCACCCTGAGTACTGAGCACCCAGCACCCTGAGCACTGAGTACTGAGCACTGAGCACCCTGAGCACTGAGCACCCAGCACCCCGAGCACTGAGCACCCAGCACCCTGAGTACTGAGCACCCAACACCCAGAGTAGTGAGCACCCAGCACCCTAAGCACTGAGCACCCAGCACCCTGAGTACTGAGCACCCAGCACCCTGAGTACTGAACACCCAGCACCCTGAGCACTGAGCACTGAGCACCCTGAGCACTGAGTACTGAGCACTGAGCACCCTGAGCACTGAGCACCCAGCACCCCGAGTACTGAGCACCCAGCACCCCGAGCACTGAGCACCCAGCGCCCCGAGCACTGAGCACCCAGCACCCCGAGCACTGAGCACTGAGCACCCTGAGCACTGAGCACCGAGCACCCTTAGTACTGAGCACCCAGCACCCTGATCACTGAGCACGGAGCACCCCGAGGACTGAGCACCCAGCACCCTGAGCACTGAGCACCCAGCACCTTGAGTACTGAGCACCGAGCACCCCAAGTACTGAGCACCCAGCACCCTGAGTACTGAGCACCCAGCACCCTGAGCACTGAGCACCGAGCACCCTGAGCACTGAGCACGCAGCACCCCGAGCACTGAGCACCCAGCACCCTGAGTAGTGAGCACCCAACGTACTGAGCACCGAGCACCCCGAGCACTGAGCACCCAGCACCCTGAGTACTGAGCACCGATCACCCCGAGCACTGAGCACCCAGCAACCTGAGTACTGAGCTCCGAGCACCCCGAGCACTGAGCACCCAGCGCCCCGAGCACTGAGCACCCAGCACCCTGAGCACTTAGCACCCAGGACCCTGAGTACTGAGCACCCAGCACCCCGAGCACTGAGCACCCATCACCCTGAGCACTGATCACCCAGCACCCTGAGCACTGAGCACCCAGCACCCTGAGTAGTGAGCACCCAGCACCCTGAGTACTGAGCACTCAGCACCCTGAGTACTGAGCACCGAGCACCACGAGCACTGAGCACCCAGCACCCTGAGCACTGAGCACCCTGAGGACTGAGCACCCAGCACCCTGAGCACTGAGCAACCAGCACCCTGAGTACTGAGCACCGATCACCCTGAGCACTGAGCACCCAGAATCCCGAGCACTGAGCACCCAGCACCCTGAGTACTGAGCACACAGCACCCCGAGAATGAGCAACCAGCACCCTGAGTACTGGGAACCGAGCACCCTGAGTACTGAGCACCCAGCACCCTGAGTACTGAGCCCCCAGCACCCTGAGTACTGAGAACCGAGCACCCCGAGCACTGAGCACCCAGCACCCTGAGAATGAGCACCCAGCACCCTGAGTACTGAGCACCCAGCACCCTGAGTACTGAGTAGTAAGCACCCAGAGCACTGAGCACCCAGCACCCCGAGCACGGAGCACCCAGGACCCCGAGCACTGAGTACTGAGCACCCAGCACCCTGAGTACTGAGCACCGAGCTCCCCGAGCACTGAGCACCCTGAGTACTGAGCACCCAGCACCCCGATCACTGAGTACCCAGCACCCTGAGCACTGAGCACCCAGCACCCTGAGCACTGAGCACCCAGCACCCTGAGTACTGAGCACACAGCATGCTGAGTACTGAGCACCCAGCACCCCGAGCACTGAGCACCCAGCACACAGAGTACTGAGCACTGAGCACCCAGCACATCGAGCACTGAGCACCCAGCACCCTGTGTACTGAGCACTGAGCACCCTGAGTACTAAGCACCCAGCACCCTGAGTACTGAGTACCCAGGACCCTGAGCACTGAGCACCGAGCACCCCGAGCACTGAGCACCCAGCACCCTGAGCACTCAGCACCCAGCACCCCGAGCACTGAGCACCCAGCACCCTGAGCACTGAGCACCCAGCACCCTGAGCACGGACCACCCCGAGCACTGAGCACCCAGCACCCTGAGCACTGAGCACCCAGCACCCTGAGTACTGAGCACCCAGCACCCTGAGCACTGAGCACCCAGCACCCTGAGCACTGAGCACCCAGCACCCTGAGTACTGAGCACTGAGCACCCTGAGTACTGAGCACCGACCACTCTGAGTACTGAGCACCCAGCACCCTGAGCACTGAGCAGCCATCACCCTCAGCACTGAGCACCCAGCACCCCGAGCACTGAGCACCCAGCTCCCTGAGCACTGAGAACCCAGCTCCCCGAGTACTGAGCACCGAGCACCCCAAGCACTGAGCACCCAGTACCCTGAGTACTGAGCACCCAGCACACTGAGCACTGAGCACCCAGCACCCTGAGTACTGAGCACTGAGCACCCTGAGTACTGAGCACCGACCACTCTGAGTACTGAGCACCCAGCACCCTGAGTACTGAGCACCCAGCACCCTGATCACTGAGCACGGAGCACCCCGAGGACTGAGCACCCAGCACCCTGAGCACTGAGCACCCAGCACCTTGAGTACTGAGCACCGAGCACCCTGATCACTGAGCACCCAGCACCCTGAATACTGAGCACCCAGCACACTGAGCACTGAGCACCCAGCACCCCGAGCACTGAGCACGCAGCACCCCGAGCACTGAGCACCCAGCACCCTGAGTACTGAGCACCCAGCACCCTGAGTACTGAGCACCCAGCACCCTGAGCACTGAGCACCCAGCACCCTGTGCACTGAGCACCCAGCACGCTGAGTACTGAGCACCCAGCACCCTGAGTACTGAGCAACCAGCACCCTGAGCACTGAGCACTGAGCACCCAGCACCCTGAGCACTGAGCACTGAGCACCCAGCACCGCGAGCACTGAGCACCCAGCACCCCGAGCACTGAGCACCCAGCACCCTGAGCACTGCGCACCCAGCACCCTGAGCACTGAGCACCCAGCACCCTGAGTACTGAACACCCAGCACCCTGAGCACTGTGCTCTGAGCACCCTGAGCACTGAGTACTGAGCACTGAGCACCCTGAGCACTGAGCACCCAGCACACCGAGTACTGAACACCCAGCACCCTGAGTACTGAACACCCAGCACCCTGAGCACTGAGCACTGAGCACCCTGAGCACTGAGTACTGAGCACTGAACACCCTGAGCACTGAGCACCCAGCACACCGAGTACTGAACACCCAGCACCCTGAGCACTGAGTACTGAGCACTGAGCACCCTGAGCACTGAGCACCCAGCACCCTGATTACTGAGCACCCAGCACCTTGAGTACTGAACACCCAGCACCCTGAGCACTGAGCACTGAGCACGAAGCACCCCGAGCACTGAGCACCCTGAGCACTGAGCACCCAGCACCTTGAGTACTGAGCACCGAGCACCCCGAGCACTGAGCACCCAGCACCCTGAGTACTGAGCACCCAGCACCCTGAGTACTGAGCACCCACCACCCCGAGTACTGAGCACCCAGCACCCTGAGTACTGAGCACCCAGCACCCCGAAACCTGAGCACCCAGCACCCTGAGTACTGAACACCCTGAGTACTGAGCACTGAGCACTGAGCACCCTGAGTACTGAGCACCCTGAGGAATGAGCACCTAGCACCCTGAGCACTGAGCACCCAGCACCCTGAGTACTGAGAACCCAGCACCCTGAGCACTGAGCACCCAGCACCTTGAGTACTGAGCACCGAGCACGCCAAAAACTGAGCACCCAGCACCCTGAGTACTGAGCACCCAGCACCCTGAGCACTGAGTACTGAGCACTGAGCACCCTGAGCACTGAGCACCCAGCACCCCGAGCACTGAGCACCCAGCACCCTGAGTACTGAGCACCCAACACCCAGAGTAGTGAGCACCCAGCACCCTAAGCACTGAGCACCCAGCACCCTGAGTACTGAGCACCCAGCACCCTGAGTACTGAACACCCAGCACCCTGAGCACTGAGCACTGAGCACCCTGAGCACTGAGTACTGAGCACTGAGCACCCTGAGCACTGAGCACCCAGCACCCCGAGTACTGAGCACCCAGCACCCCGAGCACTGAGCACCCAGCGCCCCGAGCACTGAGCACCCAGCACCCCGAGCACTGAGCACTGAGCACCCTGAGCACTGAGCACCAAGCACCCCGAGTACTGAGCACTGAGCACACTGAGTACTGAGCACCAAGCACTCCGAGTACTGAGCACTGAGCACCCTGAGTACTGAGCACCCAGCACACTGAGCACTGAGCACCCAGCACCCTGAGTACTGAGCACTGAGAACCCTGAGTACTGAGCACCGAGCACCCTGAGTACTGAGCACCCAGCACCCTGATCACTGAGCACGGAGCACCCCGAGGCCTGAGCACCCAGCACCCTGAGCACTGAGCACCCAGCACCTTGAGTACTGAGCACCGAGCACCCCAAGCACTGAGCACCCAGCACCCTGAGTACTGAGCACCCAGCACCCTGAGCACTGAGCACCGAGCACCCTGAGCACTGAGCACGCAGCACCCCGAGCACTGAGCACCCAGCACCCTGAGTACTGAGCACCCAGCACCCTGAGTACTGAGCACCCAGCACCCTGAGTACTGAGCACCCAGCACCCTGTGCACTGAGCAACCAGCACCCTGAGCACTGAGCACTGAGCACCCAGCACCCTGAGCACTGAGCACCCAGCACCCTGAGTACTGAGCACCCAGCACCCTGAGTACTGAGCACCCAGCACCCTGAGCACTGAGCAACCAGCAGCCTGAGCACTGAGCACTGAGCACCCAGCACCCTGAGCACTGAGCACTGAGCACCCAGCACCCCGAGCACTGAGCACCCAGCACCCCGAGCACTGAGCACCCAGCACCCTGAGCACTGAGCACCCAGCACCCTGAGCACTGAGCACCCAGCACCCTGAGTACTGAGCACCCAGCACACTGAGTACTGAGCACCCAGCACCCTGAGCACTGAGCACCCAGCACCCTGTGCACTGAGCACCCAGCACGCTGAGTACTGAGCACCCAGCACCCTGAGTACTGAGCAACCAGCACCCTGAGCACTGAGCACTGAGCACCCAGCACCCTGAGCACTGAGCACTGAGCACCCAGCACCCCGAGCACTGAGCACCCAGCACCCCGAGCACTGAGCACCCAGTACCCTGAGCACTGAGCACCCAGCACCCTGAGCACTGAGCACCCAGCACCCTGAGTACTGAACACCCAGCACCCTGAGCACTGTGCACTGAGCACCCTGAGCACTGAGTACTGAGCACTGAGCACCCTGAGCACTGAGCACCCAGCACACCGAGTACTGAACACCCAGCACCCTGAGTACTGAACACCCAGCACCCTGAGCACTGAGCACTGAGCACCCTGAGCACTGAGTACTGAGCACTGAACAACCTGAGCACTGAGCACCCAGCACACCGAGTACTGAACACCCAGCACCCTGAGAACTGAACACCCAGCACCCTGAGCACTGAGTACTGAGCACTGAGCACCATGAGCACTGAGCACCCAGCACCCTGATTACTGACCACCCAGCACCTTGAGTACTGAACAGCCAGCACCCTGAGCACTGAGCACTGAGCACGAAGCACCCCGAGCACTGAGCACTGAGCACCCTGAGCACTGAGCACCCAGCACCCCGAGTACTGAGCACTGAGCACCCTGAGTACTGTGCACCAAGCACCCCGAGTACTGAGCACTGAGCACCCTGAGTACTGAGCACCCAGCACCCTGAGCACTGAGCACCCAGCACCCTGAGTACTGAGCACTGAGAACCCTGAGTACTGAGCACCGAGCACCCTGATTACTGAGCACCCAGCACCCTGATCACTGAGCACGGTGCACCTCGAGGACTGAGCACCCAGCTCCCTGAGCACTGAGCACCCAGCACCTTGAGTACTGAGCACCGAGCACCCAGAGCACTGAGCACCCAGCACCCCGAGTACTGAGCACCCAGCACCCTGAGCACTGAGCACCCAGCACCCCGAGGACTGAGCTCCCAGCACCCCGAGCACTGAGCACCCAGCACCCTGAGTACTGAGCACCTAGCACCCTGAGCACTGAGCACCCCGCACCCTGAGTACTGAGCACCCAGCACCCTGAGTACTGAGCACCCACCACCCCGAGTACTGAGCACCCAGCACCCTGAGTACTGAGCACCCAGCACCCCGAGCACTGAGCACCCAGCACCCTGGGTACTGAACACCCTGAGTACTGAGCACTGAGCACTGAGCACCCTGAGTACTGAGCACCCTGAGGACTGAGCACCTAGCACCCTGAGCACTGAGCACCCAGCACCCTGAGTACTGAGAACCCAGCACCCTGAGCACTGAGCACCCAGCACCTTGAGTACTGAGCACCGAGCACCCCAAGCACTGAGCACCCAGCACCCTGAGTACTGAGCACCCAGCACCCTGAGCACTGAGTACTGAGCACTGAGCACCCTGAGCACTGAGCACCCAGCACCCCGAGCACTGAGCACCCAGCACCCTGAGTACTGAGCACCCAACACCCAGAGTAGTGAGCACCCAGCACCCTAAGCACTGAGCACCCAGCACCCTGAGTACTGAGCACCCAGCACCCTGAGTACTGAACACCCAGCACCCTGAGCACTGAGCACTGAGCACCCTGAGCACTGAGTACTGAGCACCCAGCACCCTGAGCACTGAGCACACAGCACCCTGTGCACTGAGCACCCAGCACCCTGAGTACTGAGCACCCAGCACCCTGAGTACTGAGCACCCAGTACCCTGTGCACTGAGCAACCAGCACCCTGAGCACTGAGCACTGAGCACCCAGCACCCTGAGCACTGAGCACCCAGCACCCTGAGTACTGAGCACCCAGCACCCTGAGTACTGAGCACCCAGCACCCTGAGCACTGAGCAACCAGCAGCCTGAGCACTGAGCACTTAGCACCCAGCACCCTGAGCACTGAGCACTGAGCACCCAGCACCCCGAGCACTGAGCACCCAGCACCCCGAGCACTGAGCACCCAGCACCCTGAGCACTGAGCACCCAGCACCCTGATTACTGAGCACCCAGCACCTTGAGTACTGAACACCCAGCACCCTGAGCACTGAGCACTGAGCACGAAGCACCCCGAGCACTGAGCACTGAGCACCCTGAGCACTGAGCACCCAGCACCCCGAGTACTGAGCACGGAGCACCCTGAGTACTGTGCACCAAGCACCCCGAGTACTGAGCACTGAGCAACCTGAGTACTGAGCACCCAGCACCCTGAGCACTGAGCACCCAGCACCCTGAGTACTGAGCACTGAGAACCCTGAGTACTGAGCACCGAGCAACCTGAGTACTGAGCACCCAGCACCCTGATCACTGAGCACGGTGCACCTCGAGGACTGAGCACCCAGCTCCCTGAGCACTGAGCACCCAGCACCTTGAGTACTGAGCACCGAGCACCCAGAGCACTGAGCACCCAGCACCCTGAGTACTGAGCACCCAGCACCCTGAGCCCTGAGCACCCAGCACCCCGAGGACTAAGCTCCCAGCACCCTGAGTACTGAGCACTCACCACCCCGAGTACTGAGCACCCAGCACCCTGAGTACTGAGCACACAGCACCCCGAGCACTGAGCACCCATCACCCTGAGTACTGAACACACTGAGTACTGAGCACTGAGCACTGAGCACCCTGAGTACTGAGCACCCTGAGGACTGAGCACCTAGCACCCTGAGCACTGAGCACCCAGCACCCTGAGTACTGAGCACCCAGCACCCTGAGCACTGAGTACTGAGCACTGAGCACCCTGAGCACTGAGCACCCAGCACCCCGAGCACTGAGCACCCAGCACCCTGAGTACTGAGCACCCAACACCCAGAGTAGTGAGCACCCAGCACCCTAAGCACTGAGCACCCAGCACCCTGAGTACTGAGCACCCAGCACCCTGAGTACTGAACACCCAGCACCCTGAGCACTGAGCACTGAGCACTCTGAGCACTGAGTACTGAGCACTGAGCACCCTGAGCACTGAGCACCCAGCACCCCGAGTACTGAGCACCCAGCACCCCGAGCACTGAGCACCCAGCGCCCCGAGCACTGAGCACCCAGCACCCCGAGCACTGAGCACTGAGCACCCTGAGCACTGAGCACCAAGCACCCCGAGTACTGAGCACTGAGCACACTGAGTACTGAGCACCAAGCACTCCGAGTACTGAGCACTGAGCACCCTGAGTACTGAGCACCCAGCACACTGAGCACTGAGCACCCAGCACCCTGAGTACTGAGCACTGAGAACCCTGAGTACTGAGCACCGAGCACCCTGAGTACTGAGCACCCAGCACCCTGATCACTGAGCACGGAGCACCCCGAGGACTGAGCACCCAGCACCCTGAGCACTGAGCACCCAGCACCTTGAGTACTGAGCACCGAGCACCCCAAGCACTGAGCACCCAGCACCCTGAGTACTGAGCACCCAGCACCCTGAGCACTGAGCACCCAGCACCCTGAGCACTGAGCACGCAGCACCCCGAGCACTGAGCACCCAGCACCCTGAGTACTGAGCACCCAGCACCCTGAGTACTGAGCACCCAGCACCCTGAGTACTGAGCACCCAGCACGCTGTGCACTGAGCAACCAGCACCCTGAGCACTGAGCACTGAGCACCCAGCACCCTGAGCACTGAGCACCCAGCACCCTGAGTACTGAGCACCCAGCACCCTGAGTACTGAGCACCCAGCACCCTGAGCACTGAGCAACCAGCAGCCTGAGCACTGAGCACTGAGCACCCAGCACCCTGAGCACTGAGCACTGAGCACCCAGCACCCCGAGCACTGAGCACCCAGCACCCCGAGCACTGAGCACCCAGCACCCTGAGCACTGAGCACCCAGCACACTGAGCACTGAGCACCCAGCACCCTGAGTACTGAGCACACAGCACCCTGAGCACTGAGCACCCAGCACACTGAGTACTGAGCACCCAACACCCAGAGTACTGAGCACCGAGCACCCTGAGCACTGAGCACCCAGCACCCTGAGTACTGAGCACACAGCACCCTGAGTACTGAACACCCAGCACCCTGAGCACTGAGCACTGAGCACCCTGAGCACTGAGTACTGAGCACTGAGCACCCTGAGCACTGAGCACCCAGCACACCGAGTACTGAACACCCAGCACCCTGAGTACTGAACACCCAGCACCATGAGCACTGAGTACTGAGCACTGAGCACCCTGAGCACTGAGCACCCAGCACCCTGAGTTCTGAGCACCCAGCACCTTGAGTCCTGAACACCCAGCACCCTGAGCACGGAGCACCCAGCACCCTGAGCACTGAGCACTGAGCACCCTGAGCACTGAGCACCCAGCACCCTGAGTACTGAGCACTGAGCACCCTGAGTACTGTGCACCAAGCACCCCTAGTACTGAGCACTGAGCACCCCGAGTACTGAGCACCCAGCACCCTGAGCACTGAGCACCCAGCACCCTGATTACTGAGCACTGAGAACCCTGAGTACTGAGCACCGAGCACCCTGAGTACTGAGCACACAGCACCCTGATCACTGAGCACGGTGCACCTCGAGGACTGAGCACCCAGCTCCCTGAGCACTGAGCCCCCAGCACCTTGAGTACTGAGCACCGAGCACCCCGAGCACTGAGCACCCAGCACCCTGAGTACTGAGCACCCAGCACCCTGAGCACTGAGCACCCAGCACCCCGAGCACTGAGCACCGAGCACCCCGAGCACTGAGCACCCAGCACCCTGAGTACTGAGCACCCAGCACCTTGAGTACTGAGCACCGAGCACCCCGAGCACTGAGCACCCAGCACCCTGAGTACTGAGCAACCAGCACCCTGAGCACTGAGCACTGAGAACACAGCACCCTGAGCACTGAGCACTGAGCACCCAGCACCCCGAGCACTGAGCACCCAGCACCCTGAGTACTGAGCACCGAGCACCCTGAGTACTGAGCACCCAGCACCCTGAGTACTGAGCACTCAGCACCCTGAGTACTGAGCACCGAGCACCCCGAGCACTGAGCACCCAGCACCTTGAGCACTGAGCACCCTGAGGAATGAGCAGCCAGCACCCTGAGCAATGAGCACCCAGCACCCCGAGCACTGAGCACCCAGCACCCTGAGTACTGAGCACCCAGCACCCCGAGTACTGAGCACACAGCACCCTGAGTACTGAGCACCCAGCACCCCGAGCACTGAGCACCCAGCACCCTGAGTACTGAACACCCTGAGTACTGAGCACTGAGCACTGAGCACCCTGAGTACTGAGCACCCTGAGTACTGAGCACATAGCACCCTGAGCACTGAGCACCCAGCACCCTGAGTACTGAGAACCCAGAACCCTGAGTACTGAGCACCCAGCACCCTGGGCACTGAGCACCCAGCACCCCGAGTACTGAGCACCCAGCACCCCGAGCACAGAGCAACCAGCGCCCCGAGCACTGAGCACCCAGCACCCCGAGCACTGAGCACTGAGCACCCTGAGCTCTGAGCACAGAGCACCCCGAGTACTGAGCACTGAGCACCCTGAGTACTGAGCACCAAGCACCCCGAGTACTGAGCACTGAGCACCCCGAGTACTGAGCACCCAGCACCCTGAGCACTGAGCACCCAGCACCCTGAGTACTGAGCACCCAGCACCCTGAGTACTGAGCACCCAACACCCAGAGTACTGAGCACCCAGCACCCTGAGCACTGAGCACCCAGCACCCTGAGTACTGAGCACCCAGCACCCTGAGTACTGAGCACCCAGCACCCTGAGCACTGAGCACTGAGCACCCAGCACACTGAGCACTGAGCACTGAGCACCCAGCACCCCGAGCACTGAGCACCCAGCACCCCGAGCACTGAGCACCCAGCACCCTGAGCACTGAGCACCCAGCACCCTGAGCACTGAGCACCCAGCACCCTGAGTACTGAGCACGCAGCACCCTGAGCACTGAGCACCCAGCACACTGAGTACTGAGCACCCAACACCCAGAGTACTGAGCACCGAGCACCCTGAGCACTGAGCACCCAGCACCCTGAGTACTGAGCACACAGCACCCTGAGTACTGAACACCCAGCACCCTGAGCACTGAGCACTGAGCACCCTGAGTACTGAGCACCCAACACCATGAGTACTGAGCACCCAGCACACTGAGCACTGAGCACCCAGCACACTCAGTACTGAGCACTCAGCACCCTGAGTACTGAGCACCGAGCACCCCGAGCACTGAGCACCCAGCACCCTGAGCACTGAGCATCCTGAGGACTGAGCACCCAGCACCCTGAGCACTGAGCACCCAGCACCCTGAGTACTGAGCACCGATCACCCTGAGCACTGAGCACCCAAGACCCCGAGCACTGAGCACCCAGCACCCTGAGTACAGAGCACCCAGCACCCCGAGTACTGAGCACCCAGCACCCCGAGCACTGAGCATCCAGCACCCTGAGTACTGAGCACCCTGAGTAATGAGCACCGATCACCCTGAGCACTGAGCACCCAGCACCCTGAGTACTGAGCACCCAGCACCCTGAGCACTGAGCACCCAGCACACTGAGCACTGAGCACCCAGCACCCTGAGTACTGAGCACCCAGCACCCTGAGTACTGAGAACCCAGCACACTGAGCACTGAGCACCCAGCACCCTGAGTACTGAGCACCGAGCACCCTGAGTACTGAGCACCCATCACCCTTAGTACTGAGCACCCAGCACCCTGAGCACTGACCACACAGCACCCTGAGTACTGAGCACCCAGCACCACCCTCAGCACTGAGCACCCAGCACCCCGAGCACTGAGCACCCAGCACCCTGAGCACTAAGCACCCAGCACCCCGAGTACTGAGCACCCAGCACCCCGAGTACTGAGCACCAAGCACCCCGAGCACTGAGCACCCAGCACCCTGAGTACTGAGCACCCAGCACCCTGAGTACTGAGCACTGAGCACAACGAGTTCTGAGCACCCAGCACCCCGAGCACTGAGCACCCAGCAACCTGAGTACTGAGAACAGATCACCCTGAGCACTGAGCACCCAGCACCCTGAGTACTGAGCACTCAGCACCCTGAGTACTGACCACCCAGCACCTTGAGCACCGATCACCCTGAGCACTGAGCACCCAGCACCCCGAGCACAGAGCACCCAGCACCCTGAGTACTGAGCACCCAGCACCCCGAGTACTGAGCACACAGCACCCTGAGCACTGAGTACCCAGCACCCTGAGCACTGAGCACCCAGCACCCTGATTACTGAGCACCCAGCACCTTGAGTACTGAACACCCAGCACCCTGAGCACTGAGCACTGAGCACGAAGCACCCCGAGCACTGAGCACTGAGCACCCTGAGCACTGAGCACCCAGCACCCCGAGTACTGAGCACCCTGAGGACTGAGCACCTACCACCCTGAGCACTGAGCACCCAGCACCCTGAGTACTGAGCACCCAGCACCCTGGGCACTGAGCACCCAGCACCTTGAGTACTGAGCACCGAGCACCCCAAGCACTGAGCACCCAGCACCCTGAGTACTGAGCACCCAGCACCCTGAGCACTGAGCACCGAGCACCCTGAGAACTGAGCACGCAGCACCCCGAGCACTGAGCACCCAGCACCCTGAGTACTGAGCACCCAGCACCCTGAGTACTGAGCACCCAGCACCCTGAGTACTGAGCACCCAGCACCCTGTGCACTGAGCAACCAGCACCCTGAGCACTGAGCACTGAGCACCCAGCACCCTGAGCACTGAGCACCCAGCACCCTGAGTACTGAGCACCCAGCACCCTGAGTACTGAGCACCAAGCACCCTGAGCACTGAGCAACCAGCAGCCTGAGCACTGAGCACTGAGCACCCAGCACCCTGAGCACTGAGCACTGAGCACCCAGCACCCCGAGCACTGAGCACCCAGCACCCCGAGCACTGAGCACCCAGCACCCTGAGCACTGAGCACCCAGCACCCTGAGCACTGAGCACCCAGCACCCTGAGTACTGAGCACCCAGCACCCTGAGTACTGAGCACCCAGCACCCTGAGCACTGAGCACCCAGCACCCTGTGCACTGAGCAACCAGCACGCTGAGTACTGAGCACCCAGCACCCTGAGTACTGAGCAACCAGCACCCTGAGCACTGAGCACTGAGCACCCAGCACCCTGAGCACTGAGCACTGAGCACCCAGCACCCCGAGCACTGAGCACCCAGCACCCCGAGCACTGAGCACCCAGTACCCTGAGCACTGAGCACCCAGCACCCTGAGCACTGAGCACCCAGCACCCTGAGTACTGAACACCCAGCACCCTGAGCACTGTGCACTGAGCACCCTGAGCACTGAGTACTGAGCACTGAGCACCCTGAGCACTGAGCACCCAGCACACCGAGTACTGAACACCCAGCACCCTGAGCACTGAGCACTGAGCACCCAGCACCCCGAGCACTGAGCACCCAGCACCCCGAGCACTGAGCACCCAGCACCCTGAGCACTGAGCACCCAGCACCCTGAGCACTGAGCACCCAGCACCCTGAGTACTGAGCACCCAGCACCCTGAGTACTGAGCACCCAGCACCCTGAGCACTGAGCACCCAGCACCCTGTGCACTGAGCACCCAGCACGCTGAGTACTGAGCACCCAGCACCCTGAGTACTGAGCAACCAGCACCCTGAGCACTGAGCACTGAGCACCCAGCACCCTGAGCACTGAGCACTGAGCACCCAGCACCCCGAGCACTGAGCACCCAGCACCCCGAGCACTGAGCACCCAGTACCCTGAGCACTGAGCACCCAGCACCCTGAGCACTGAGCACCCAGCACCCTGAGTACTGAACACCCAGCACCCTGAGCACTGTGCACTGAGCACCCTGAGCACTGAGTACTGAGCACTGAGCACCCTGAGCACTGAGCACCCAGCACACCGAGTACTGAACACCCAGCACCCTGAGTACTGAACACCCAGCACCCTGAGCACTGAGCACTGAGCACCCTGAGCACTGAGTACTGAGCACTGAACAACCTGAGCACTGAGCACCCAGCACACCGAGTACTGAACACCCAGCACCCTGAGAACTGAACACCCAGCACCCTGAGCACTGAGTACTGAGCACTGAGCACCATGAGCACTGAGCACCCAGCACCCTGATTACTGACCACCCAGCACCTTGAGTACTGAACAGCCAGCACCCTGAGCACTGAGCACTGAGCACGAAGCACCCCGAGCACTGAGCACTGAGCACCCTGAGCACTGAGCACCCAGCACCCCGAGTACTGAGCACTGAGCACCCTGAGTACTGTGCACCAAGCACCCCGAGTACTGAGCACTGAGCACCCTGAGTACTGAGCACCCAGCACCCTGAGCACTGAGCACCCAGCACCCTGAGTACTGAGCACTGAGAACCCTGAGTACTGAGCACCGAGCACCCTGATTACTGAGCACCCAGCACCCTGATCACTGAGCACGGGGCACCTCGAGGACTGAGCACCCAGCTCCCTGAGCACTGAGCACCCAGCACCTTGAGTACTGAGCACCGAGCACCCAGAGCACTGAGCACCCAGCACCCCGAGTACTGAGCACCCAGCACCCTGAGCACTGAGCACCCAGCACCCCGAGGACTGAGCTCCCAGCACCCCGAGCACTGAGCACCCAGCACCCTGAGTACTGAGCACCCAGCACCCTGAGCACTGAGCACCCCGCACCCTGAGTACTGAGCACCCAGCACCCTGAGTACTGAGCACCCACCACCCCGAGTACTGAGCACCCAGCACCCTGAGTACTGAGCACCCAGCACCCCGAGCACTGAGCACCCAGCACCCTGGGTACTGAACACCCTGAGTACTGAGCACTGAGCACTGAGCACCCTGAGTACTGAGCACCCTGAGGACTGAGCACCTAGCACCCTGAGCACTGAGCACCCAGCAGCCTGAGTACTGAGAACCCAGCACCCTGAGCACTGAGCACCCAGCACCTTGAGTACTGAGCACCGAGCACCCCAAGCACTGAGCACCCAGCACCCTGAGTACTGAGCACCCTGCACCCTGAGCACTGAGTACTGAGCACTGAGCACCCTGAGCACTGAGCACCCAGCACCCCGAGCACTGAGCACCCAGCACCCTGAGTACTGAGCACCCAACACCCAGAGTAGTGAGCACCCAGCACCCTAAGCACTGAGCACCCAGCACCCTGAGTACTGAGCACCCAGCACCCTGAGTACTGAACACCCAGCACCCTGAGCACTGAGCACTGAGCACCCTGAGCACTGAGTACTGAGCACCCAGCACCCTGAGCACTGAGCACCCAGCACCCTGTGCACTGAGCACCCAGCACCCTGAGTACTGAGCACCCAGCACCCTGAGTACTGAGCACCCAGTACCCTGTGCACTGAGCAACCAGCACCCTGAGCACTGAGCACTGAGCACCCAGCACCCTGAGCACTGAGCACCCAGCACCCTGAGTACTGAGCACCCAGCACCCTGAGTACTGAGCACCCAGCACCCTGAGCACTGAGCAACCAGCAGCCTGAGCACTGAGCACTGAGCACCCAGCACCCTGAGCACTGAGCACTGAGCACCCAGCACCCCGAGCACTGAGCACCCAGCACCCCGAGCACTGAGCACCCAGCACCCTGAGCACTGAGCACCCAGCACCCTGATTACTGAGCACCCAGCACCTTGAGTACTGAACACCCAGCACCCTGAGCACTGAGCACTGAGCACGAAGCACCCCGAGCACTGAGCACTGAGCACCCTGAGCACTGAGCACCCAGCACCCCGAGTACTGAGCACGGAGCACCCTGAGTACTGTGCACCAAGCACCCCGAGTACTGAGCACTGAGCACCCTGAGTACTGAGCACCCAGCACCCTGAGCACTGAGCACCCAGCACCCTGAGTACTGAGCACTGAGAACCCTGAGTACTGAGCACCGAGCAACCTGAGTACTGAGCACCCAGCACCCTGATCACTGAGCACGGTGCACCTCGAGGACTGAGCACCCAGCTCCCTGAGCACTGAGCACCCAGCACCTTGAGTACTGAGCACCGAGCACCCAGAGCACTGAGCACCCAGCACCCTGAGTACTGAGCACCCAGCACCCTGAGCCCTGAGCACCCAGCACCCCGAGGACTAAGCTCCCAGCACCCTGAGTACTGAGCACTCACCACCCCGAGTACTGAGCACCCAGCACCCTGAGTACTGAGCACCCAGCACCCCGAGCACTGAGCACCCATCACCCTGAGTACTGAACACCCTGAGTACTGAGCACTGAGCACTGAGCACCCTGAGTACTGAGCACCCTGAGGACTGAGCACCTAGCACCCTGAGCACTGAGCACCCAGCACCCTGAGTACTGAGCACCCAGCACCCTGAGCACTGAGTACTGAGCATGGAGCACCCTGAGCACTGAGCACCCAGCACCCCGAGCACTGAGCACCCAGCACCCTGAGTACTGAGCACCCAACACCCAGAGTAGTGAGCACCCAGCACCCTAAGCACTGAGCACCCAGCACCCTGAGTACTGAGCACCCAGCACCCTGAGTACTGAACACCCAGCACCCTGAGCACTGAGCACTGAGCACTCTGAGCACTGAGTACTGAGCACTGAGCACCCTGAGCACTGAGCACCCAGCACCCCGAGTACTGAGCACCCAGCACCCCGAGCACTGAGCACCCAGCGCCCCGAGCACTGAGCACCCAGCACCCCGAGCACTGAGCACTGAGCACCCTGAGGACTGAGCACCAAGCACCCCGAGTACTGAGCACTGAGCACACTGAGTACTGAGCACCAAGCACTCCGAGTACTGAGCACTGAGCACCCTGAGTACTGAGCACCCAGCACACTGAGCACTGAGCACCCAGCACCCTGAGTACTGAGCACTGAGAACCCTGAGTACTGAGCACCGAGCACCCTGAGTACTGAGCACCCAGCACCCTGATCACTGAGCACGGAGCACCCCGAGGACTGAGCACCCAGCACCCTGAGCACTGAGCACCCAGCACCTTGAGTACTGAGCACCGAGCACCCCAAGCACTGAGCACCCAGCACCCTGAGTACTGAGCACCCAGCACCCTGAGCACTGAGCACCCAGCACCCTGAGCACTGAGCACGCAGCACCCCGAGCACTGAGCACCCAGCACCCTGAGTACTGAGCACCCAGCACCCTGAGTACTGAGCACCCAGCACCCTGAGTACTGAGCACCCAGCACGCTGTGCACTGAGCAACCAGCACCCTGAGCACTGAGCACTGAGCACCCAGCACCCTGAGCACTGAGCACCCAGCACCCTGAGTACTGAGCACCCAGCACCCTGAGTACTGAGCACCCAGCACCCTGAGCACTGAGCAACCAGCAGCCTGAGCACTGAGCACTGAGCACCCAGCACCCTGAGCACTGAGCACTGAGCACCCAGCACCCCGAGCACTGAGCACCCAGCACCCCGAGCACTGAGCACCCAGCACCCTGAGCACTGAGCACCCAGCACACTGAGCACTGAGCACCCAGCACCCTGAGTACTGAGCACACAGCACCCTGAGCACTGAGCACCCAGCACACTGAGTACTGAGCACCCAACACCCAGAGTACTGAGCACCGAGCACCCTGAGCACTGAGCACCCAGCACCCTGAGTACTGAGCACACAGCACCCTGAGTACTGAACACCCAGCACCCTGAGCACTGAGCACTGAGCACCCTGAGCACTGAGTACTGAGCACTGAGCACCCTGAGCACTGAGCACCCAGCACACCGAGTACTGAACACCCAGCACCCTGAGTACTGAACACCCAGCACCATGAGCACTGAGTACTGAGCACTGAGCACCCTGAGCACTGAGCACCCAGCACCCTGAGTTCTGAGCACCCAGCACCTTGAGTCCTGAACACCCAGCACCCTGAGCACGGAGCACCCAGCACCCTGAGCACTGAGCACTGAGCACCCTGAGCACTGAGCACCCAGCACCCCGAGTACTGAGCACTGAGCACCCTGAGTACTGTGCACCAAGCACCCCTAGTACTGAGCACTGAGCACCCCGAGTACTGAGCACCCAGCACCCTGAGCACTGAGCACCCAGCACCCTGATTACTGAGCACTGAGAACCCTGAGTACTGAGCACCGAGCACCCTGAGTACTGAGCACACAGCACCCTGATCACTGAGCACGGTGCACCTCGAGGACTGAGCACCCAGCTCCCTGAGCACTGAGCCCCCAGCACCTTGAGTACTGAGCACCGAGCACCCCGAGCACTGAGCACCCAGCACCCTGAGTACTGAGCACCCAGCACCCTGAGCACTGAGCACCCAGCACCCCGAGCACTGAGCACCGAGCACCCCGAGCACTGAGCACCCAGCACCCTGAGTACTGAGCACCCAGCACCTTGAGTACTGAGCACCGAGCACCCCGAGCACTGAGCACCCAGCACCCTGAGTACTGAGCAACCAGCACCCTGAGCACTGAGCACTGAGAACACAGCACCCTGAGCACTGAGCACTGAGCACCCAGCACCCCGAGCACTGAGCACCCAGCACCCTGAGTACTGAGCACCGAGCACCCTGAGTACTGAGCACCCAGCACCCTGAGTACTGAGCACTCAGCACCCTGAGTACTGAGCACCGAGCACCCCGAGCACTGAGCACCCAGCACCTTGAGCACTGAGCACCCTGAGGAATGAGCAGCCAGCACCCTGAGCAATGAGCACCCAGCACCCCGAGCACTGAGCACCCAGCACCCTGAGTACTGAGCACCCAGCACCCCGAGTACTGAGCACACAGCACCCTGAGTACTGAGCACCCAGCACCCCGAGCACTGAGCACCCAGCACCCTGAGTACTGAACACCCTGAGTACTGAGCACTGAGCACTGAGCACCCTGAGTACTGAGCACCCTGAGTACTGAGCACATAGCACCCTGAGCACTGAGCACCCAGCACCCTGAGTACTGAGAACCCAGAACCCTGAGTACTGAGCACCCAGCACCCTGGGCACTGAGCACCCAGCACCCCGAGTACTGAGCACCCAGCACCCCGAGCACAGAGCAACCAGCGCCCCGAGCACTGAGCAACCAGCACCCCGAGCACTGAGCACTGAGCACCCTGAGCTCTGAGCACAGAGCACCCCGAGTACTGAGCACTGAGCACCCTGAGTACTGAGCACCAAGCACCCCGAGTACTGAGCACTGAGCACCCCGAGTACTGAGCACCCAGCACCATGAGCACTGAGCACCCAGCACCCTGAGTACTGAGCACCCAGCACCCTGAGTACTGAGCACCCAACACCCAGAGTACTGAGCACCCAGCACCCTGAGCACTGAGCACCCAGCACCCTGAGTACTGAGCACCCAGCACCCTGAGTACTGAGCACCCAGCACCCTGAGCACTGAGCACTGAGCACCCAGCACACTGAGCACTGAGCACTGAGCACCCAGCACCCCGAGCACTGAGCACCCAGCACCCCGAGCACTGAGCACCCAGCACCCTGAGCACTGAGCACCCAGCACCCTGAGCACTGAGCACCCAGCACCCTGAGTACTGAGCACGCAGCACCCTGAGCACTGAGCACCCAGCACACTGAGTACTGAGCACCCAACACCCAGAGTACTGAGCACCGAGCACCCTGAGCACTGAGCACCCAGCACCCTGAGTACTGAGCACACAGCACCCTGAGTACTGAACACCCAGCACCCTGAGCACTGAGCACTGAGCACCCTGAGTACTGAGCACCCAACACCATGAGTACTGAGCACCCAGCACACTGAGCACTGAGCACCCAGCACACTCAGTACTGAGCACTCAGCACCCTGAGTACTGAGCACCGAGCACCCCGAGCACTGAGCACCCAGCACCCTGAGCACTGAGCATCCTGAGGACTGAGCACCCAGCACCCTGAGCACTGAGCACCCAGCACCCTGAGTACTGAGCACCGATCACCCTGAGCACTGAGCACCCAAGACCCCGAGCACTGAGCACCCAGCACCCTGAGTACAGAGCACCCAGCACCCCGAGTACTGAGCACCCAGCACCCCGAGCACTGAGCATCCAGCACCCTGAGTACTGAGCACCCTGAGTAATGAGCACCGATCACCCTGAGCACTGAGCACCCAGCACCCTGAGTACTGAGCACCCAGCACCCTGAGCACTGAGCACCCAGCACACTGAGCACTGAGCACCCAGCACCCTGAGTACTGAGCACCCAGCACCCTGAGTACTGAGAACCCAGCACACTGAGCACTGAGCACCCAGCACCCTGAGTACTGAGCACCGAGCACCCTGAGTACTGAGCACCCATCACCCTTAGTACTGAGCACCCAGCACCCTGAGCACTGACCACACAGCACCCTGAGTACTGAGCACCCAGCACCACCCTCAGCACTGAGCACCCAGCACCCCGAGCACTGAGCACCCAGCACCCTGAGCACTAAGCACCCAGCACCCCGAGTACTGAGCACCCAGCACCCCGAGTACTGAGCACCAAGCACCCCGAGCACTGAGCACCCAGCACCCTGAGTACTGAGCACCCAGCACCCTGAGTACTGAGCACTGAGCACAACGAGTTCTGAGCACCCAGCACCCCGAGCACTGAGCACCCAGCAACCTGAGTACTGAGAACAGATCACCCTGAGCACTGAGCACCCAGCACCCTGAGTACTGAGCACTCAGCACCCTGAGTACTGACCACCCAGCACCTTGAGCACCGATCACCCTGAGCACTGAGCACCCAGCACCCCGAGCACAGAGCACCCAGCACCCTGAGTACTGAGCACCCAGCACCCCGAGTACTGAGCACCCAGCACCCTGAGTACTGAGCATCCAGCACCCCGAGCACCGAGCACCCAGCACCCTGAGTACTGAACACCCTGAGTACTGAGCACTGAGCACTGAGCACCCTGAGTACTGAGCACCCTGAGGACTGAGCACCTACCACCCTGAGCACTGAGCACCCAGCACCCTGAGTACTGAGCACCCAGCACCCTGGGCACTGAGCACCCAGCACCCTGAGTACTGAGCACCGAGCACCCTGAGTACTGAGCACCCAGCACCCTGAGTACTGAGCATCCAGCACCCTGAGTACTGAGCACCCAGCACCCTGAGTACTGAGCACACAGCACCCTGAGCACTGAGCACCCAGCACACTGAGTACTGAGCACCCAACACCCAGAGTACTGAGCACCGAGCACCCTGAGCACTGAGCACCCAGCACCCTGAGTACTGAGCACACAGCACCCTGAGTACTGAACACCCAGCACCCTGAGCACTGAGCACTGAGCACCCTGAGCACTGAGTACTGAGCACTGAGCACCCTGAGCACTGAGCACCCAGCACACCGAGTACTGAACACCCAGCACCCTGAGTACTGAACACCCAGCACCATGAGCACTGAGTACTGAGCACTGAGCACCCTGAGCACTGAGCACCCAGCACCCTGAGTTCTGAGCACCCAGCACCTTGAGTCCTGAACACCCAGCACCCTGAGCACTGAGCACCCAGCACCCTGAGCACTGAGCACTGAGCACCCTGAGCACTGAGCACCCAGCACAACGAGTACTGAGCACTGAGCACCCTGAGTACTGTGCACCAAGCACCCCTAGTACTGAGCACTGAGCACCCCGAGTACTGAGCACCCAGCACCCTGAGCACTGAGCACCCAGCACCCTGATTACTGAGCACTGAGAACCCTGAGTACTGAGCACCGAGCACCCTGAGTACTGAGCACACAGCACCCTGATCACTGAGCACGGTGCACCTCGAGGACTGAGCACCCAGCTCCCTGAGCACTGAGCCCCCAGCACCTTGAGTACTGAGCACCGAGCACCCCGAGCACTGAGCACCCAGCACCCTGAGTACTGAGCACCCAGCACCCTGAGCACTGAGCACCCAGCACCCCGAGCACTGAGCACCGAGCACCCCGAGCACTGAGCACCCAGCACCCTGAGTACTGAGCACCCAGCACCTTGAGTACTGAGCACCGAGCACCCCGAGCACTGAGCACCCAGCACCCTGAGTACTGAGCAACCAGCACCCTGAGCACTGAGCACTGAGAACACAGCACCCTGAGCACTGAGCACTGAGCACCCAGCACCCCGAGCACTGAGCACCCAGCACCCTGAGTACTGAGCACCGAGCACCCTGAGTACTGAGCACCCAGCACCCTGAGTACTGAGCACTCAGCACCCTGAGTACTGAGCACCGAGCACCCCGAGCACTGAGCACCCAGCACCTTGAGCACTGAGCACCCTGAGGAATGAGCAGCCAGCACCCTGAGCAATGAGCACCCAGCACCCCGAGCACTGAGCACCCAGCACCCTGAGTACTGAGCACCCAGCACCCCGAGTACTGAGCACACAGCACCCTGAGTACTGAGCACCCAGCACCCCGAGCACTGAGCACCCAGCACCCTGAGTACTGAACACCCTGAGTACTGAGCACTGAGCACTGAGCACCCTGAGTACTGAGCACCCTGAGTACTGAGCACATAGCACCCTGAGCACTGAGCACCCAGCACCCTGAGTACTGAGAACCCAGAACCCTGAGTACTGAGCACCCAGCACCCTGGGCACTGAGCACCCAGCACCCCGAGTACTGAGCACCCAGCACCCCGAGCACAGAGCAACCAGCGCCCCGAGCACTGAGCACCCAGCACCCCGAGCACTGAGCACTGAGCACCCTGAGCTCTGAGCACAGAGCACCCCGAGTACTGAGCACTGAGCACCCTGAGTACTGAGCACCAAGCACCCCGAGTACTGAGCACTGAGCACCCCGAGTACTGAGCACCCAGCACCCTGAGCACTGAGCACCCAGCACCCTGAGTACTGAGCACCCAGCACCCTGAGTACTGAGCACCCAACACCCAGAGTACTGAGCACCCAGCACCCTGAGCACTGAGCACCCAGCACCCTGAGTACTGAGCACCCAGCACCCTGAGTACTGAGCACCCAGCACCCTGAGCACTGAGCACTGAGCACCCAGCACACTGAGCACTGAGCACTGAGCACCCAGCACCCCGAGCACTGAGCACCCAGCACCCCGAGCACTGAGCACCCAGCACCCTGAGCACTGAGCACCCAGCACCCTGAGCACTGAGCACCCAGCACCCTGAGTACTGAGCACGCAGCACCCTGAGCACTGAGCACCCAGCACACTGAGTACTGAGCACCCAAAACCCAGAGTACTGAGCACCGAGCACCCTGAGCACTGAGCACCCAGCACCCTGAGTACTGAGCACACAGCACCCTGAGTACTGAACACCCAGCACCCTGAGCACTGAGCACTGAGCACCCTGAGTACTGAGCACCCAACACCATGAGTACTGAGCACCCAGCACACTGAGCACTGAGCACCCAGCACCCTCAGTACTGAGCACTCAGCACCCTGAGTACTGAGCACCGAGCACTCCGAGCACTGAGCACCCAGCACCCTGAGCACTGAGCATCCTGAGGACTGAGCACCCAGCACCCTGAGCACTGAGCACCCAGCACCCTGAGTACTGAGCACCGATCACCCTGAGCACTGAGCACCCAAGACCCCGAGCACTGAGCACCCAGCACCCTGAGTACAGAGCACCCAGCACCCCGAGTACTGAGCACCCAGCACCCCGAGCACTGAGCATCCAGCACCCTGAGTAGTGAGCACCCTGAGTAATGAGCACCGATCACCCTGAGCACTGAGCACCCAGCACCCTGAGTACTGAGCACCCAGCACCCTGAGCACTGAGCACCCAGCACACTGAGCACTGAGCACCCAGCACCCTGAGTACTGAGCACCCAGCACCCTGAGTACTGAGAACCCAGCACACTGAGCACTGAGCACCCAGCACCCTGAGTACTGAGCACCGAGCACCCTGAGTACTGAGCACCCAGCACCCTTAGTACTGAGCACCCAGCACCCTGAGCACTGACCACCCAGCACCCTGAGTACTGAGCACCCAGCACCACCCTCAGCACTGAGCACCCAGCACCCCGAGCACTGAGCACCCAGCACCCTGAGCACTAAGCACCCAGCACCCCGAGTACTGAGCACCCAGCACCCCGAGTACTGAGCACCAAGCACCCCGAGCACTGAGCACCCAGCACCCTGAGTACTGAGCACCCAGCACCCTGAGTACTGAGCACTGAGCACAACGAGTTCTGAGCACCCAGCACCCCGAGCACTGAGCACCCAGCAACCTGAGTACTGAGAACAGATCACCCTGAGCACTGAGCACCCAGCACCCTGAGTACTGAGGACCCAGCACCCTGAGCACCCAGCACCCTGAGCACTGAGCACCATGAGCACTGAGCACTGAGAACAGATCACCCTGAGCACTGAGCACCCAGCACCCTGAGTACTGAGCACTCAGCACCCTGAGTACTGACCACCCAGCACCTTGAGCACTGAGCACCCTGAGGACTGAGCAGCCAGCACCCTGAGCACTGAGCACCGATCACCCTGAGCACTGAGCACCCAGCACCCCGAGCACAGAGCACCCAGCACCCTGAGTACTGAGCACCCAGCACCCCGAGTACTGAGCACCCAGCACCCTGAGTACTGAGCATCCAGCACCCCGAGCACCGAGCACCCAGCACCCTGAGTACTGAACACCCTGAGTACTGAGCACTGAGCACTGAGCACCCTGAGTACTGAGCACCCTGAGGACTGAGCACCTACCACCCTGAGCACTGAGCACCCAGCACCCTGAGTACTGAGCACCCAGCACCCTGGGCACTGAGCACCCAGCACCCTGAGTACTGAGCACCGAGCACCCTGAGTACTGAGCACCCAGCACCCTGAGTACTGAGCATCCAGCACCCTGAGTACTGAGCACCCAGCACCCTGAGCACTGAGCACCAAGCACCCTGAGTACTGAGCACCCAGCACCCTGAGTACTGAACACCCAGCACCCTGAGCACTGAGCACTGAGCACCCAGGACCCTGAGCACTGAGCACTGAGCACCCAGCACCCTGAGCACTGAGCACCCAGCACCCTGAGCACCCAGCACCCTGAGCACTGAGCACCCTGAGCACTGAGCACCCAGCACCCTGAGTACTGAGCACCCAACACTCTGAGCACTGATCACCCAGCACGCTGAGTACTGAGCACTGAGCACACAGCACCCTCAGTACTGAGCACCCAGCACTCCGAGCACTGAGCACCCAGCTCCCCAAGCGCTGAGCACCCAGCACCCCGAGCACTGAGCACTGAGCACCCTGAGCACTGAGCACCCAGCACACCGAGTACTGAGCACTGAGCACCCTGAGTACTGAGCACCCAGCACACCGAGTACTGAGCACTGAGCACCCTGAGTACTGAGCACCCAGTACCCCGAGCACTGAGCACCCAGCACCCTGAGTACTGAACACCCTGAGTACTGAGCACTGAGCACCCTGAGTACTGAGCACCCTGAGGACTGAGCACCTAGCACCCTGAGCACTGAGCATCCAGCACCCTGAGTACTGAGCACCCAGCACCCTGAGTACTGAGCACCCAGCACCCTGGGCACTGAGCACCCAGCACCCTGAGTACTGAGCACCGAGCACCCTGAGTACTGAGCACCCAGCACCCTGAGTACTGAGCATCCAGCACCCTGAGCACTGAGCACCCAGCACCCTGAGCACTGAGCACCAAGTAACCTGAGTACTGAGCACCCAGCACCCTGAGTACTGAACACCCAGCACCCTGAGCACTGAGCACTGAGCACACAGCACCCTGAGCACTGAGCACTGAGCACCCAGCACCCTGAGCACTGAGCACCCAGCACCCCGAGCACTGAGCACCCAGCACCCTGAGCACCCAGCACCCTGAGCACTGAGCACCATGAGCACTGAGCACTGAGCACCCAGCACCCTGAGTACTGAGCACCCAACACTCTGAGCACTGAGCACCCAGCAAGCTGACTACTGAGCACTGAGCACACAGCACCCTCAGTACTGAGCACCCAGCACTCCGAGCACTGAGCACCAAGCTCCCCAAGCACTGAGCACCCAGCAACCCGAGCACTGAGCACTGAGCACCCTGAGCACTGAGCACCCAGCACCCCGATCACTGAGCGCCCAGCACCCGGAGCACTGAGCACCCAGCACCCTGAGCACTGAGCACCCAGCACCCTGAGTACTGAGCACCCAGCACGCTGAGTACTGAGCACTCAGCACCCCGAGCACTGAGCACCCAGCACCCTGAGTACTGAGCACTGAGCACCCAGCACCCCGAGCACTGAGCACCCAGCACCCTGTGTACTGAGCACCTGAGGAAGCAGACACATTTCACCTACCTTACTACTTTCTCATTAAATGGAAGAAAAAAAACCACCACCATCCAGGAAAAGACCATGTGCCATGAGGAAGGTGGGATGCGGGGACAAAATGAGTCAGTTGGCCAGACCCACAGTCTATGGCAAATTGGCACCCCTGGAAAGCCACCAATTGACCAGGAAATCATGTCACTAAATCTTCTTTCCCCACGCCTGAAGACCAGATGCCATTTTCCAGCCATTTCCATTTGTAGTTTCTCTGATGGTGTGATACTCCAAGGATCTGTGGATTATTAAAGAATGAAGAAGTCAACTGATAGGTTAGCCCATGCAGAAAAGGCAAATCAGGATCACACAGGTCCCCATTGCTGCTGGTCAGTCTGCCCAGTGGCCCAATAACCAGGTGAGTTTCTTTTGGAAAATTAGAGTCTTAATATCAGGGTTGGTAAAAAAAAAAAAAAACAAAAAAAAAACAAAAAAAAAACGTTCTGGAATTCATTTTAGAAAGAACAGGGTTTTTTTTGGGGGGGGGTGATCTCTTCAGTGAACATACCCACCCCTGCCTATCTGTATTACTATCTCATTCATTTTTATGAGTCCTGATGAGCCTGGAGAGTGACGTCACTGTTGTCAGTGATGGGGAGGTTTGACTTTTCTTTCATTAATAAGAATTTTCTCCTGAGTCACAGCAGATGATTTACTGTCTGTCAGGAAGGACCTTAAACTCATAATAGTAGGTCCTCCATAAATAGAAGCCATACGTCACAGAAGATGGGAACGGCCTCCTAGGGCATAGAGAAGCGAACATTTGCAGAAAA
This sequence comes from Microtus oregoni, assembly GCF_018167655.1. Lineage (NCBI taxonomy): Eukaryota > Metazoa > Chordata > Mammalia > Rodentia > Cricetidae > Microtus > Microtus oregoni. Next base: position 93,048 of record NW_024543885.1, read on the forward strand.
ACTAATCAAAATTGTTCCACTTGATGGTGCTTGACGTCATCCTCTGGAGCAGAGCTAGTCACTGCAGTCACCTGGGAAGAGCTGAAAAACAGCAGCATGTATTCTTCAGAAATTCTGCTTCAAAAACCATGCTGGTGACTGCGTAATGGTCACTTTCAAAACCTTTGTAAGTCATTCTATCTAATATACTAATACAATTGAAAACCAACCTTAGGTACTGGCCATACCATGAACATGCCGTTTTGTCTGATCTTGGAAGCTAAGCAAGTTTAGCCCTGGTTTAGTAGTTAGATGAGAGAAACAACCTTAATAGTTTGATTGCTTTTCCTATTTCTATTCACCTCTTCTAGACCAAGCTAGTCCAGTTTCTCTATATCACAAATAAAAGTACATTTATTTATTCCGTGTGTGTGTGTGTGTGTGTGTGTGTGTGTGTGTGTGTGTGTGTGTTGGGTCTGTGTGTGCCACTATTTGTGTGTAGAGGTCAGAGGTTCTCTCTTTCCAGTATGCGGGTCCCAGGGATTGAACTCAGGTCATCATGTGGCAAGTGCCTATACCCGCTCATCTATCTCGCCAGTGTAAATGATTTTCTTAGGTGCCCAAACTAGATCTAATGACAGGGTGTGGCAACAAAACTTGTAATCCTAGCACTTGGGAAAACTGAGACCAGAAGATCAAGAGTTCACGGCTGTCCTGGGCCACACTGCAGCAAGACCTCATTTAAAAAAAAAAAAAAACAAACCAACCAAAAATGGCTGGAAGATGGTACAGTGGGTAAAAGTGCATTCTGTGCAAGCACGAGGACCTGAGTTTGAATCTCCAGAACCCAGAGAGAAGTAAGACATGCCAACAGGAACGTCTGTGACCCATGGCTCCTAAAGGGAGAGAAAGGATTCCCAGAAGCCAGAGGGACAGTTAGCCTGGCATATGCAACCGAAAACCAGCTGACACCCTGCCTCAGGCAAGGTGGTAAGCAGACAGTGACAGCCTTGGGCTGTTCTCTGACCTCCGCACGAATGCTGTGGCATTCATGAGTCCACATATTCTCCCTCTCCCCCCCACATATCCTCCCTCTCCCTCCACATTGTCCCCTTGTCCCCCACATACCTCCCCCCGAAGTCTTAGAACTCATTCTCTTTCTGTCTTCCATTTTTTTTAAAGGAATCATTTCTTTTAATTGAATACTTCATTCAGACCACATCCCCTTCTGGATGCTTTTCAGGCAACCATTTGGTCCCCACTTCTCAAGAATGTTACAACTGACTGTATTGAGTGAGCAGGAGCCCCAAATCAGGCCTTTGAAACTGTAAAACAAGCAGCACCTTCCCCCAAACCACCCTCTCCTTTCACTTAGCAAGGAACGGGGAGTTAAAGGATCCAAATTCTACTTTCCAACTGTAGACACCCGAGAACCTGGATGCACTGCAAACAGCACAAGCTAGCATATCAGAGATGAAGCAAGGCAGCCCCTACACACTTCAAGGCGAGGCTCTGATCGCTCCTCCCACAGGAACGGCCTCTACTTAATTTCCCAAAGACTTATAAAATCTACCAAAAGGAACACAATGGATCAGCATAAGTCGGCTTACTCACGAGAGACTTTCTTGAGTAACAACTTTTGACTGTTGAGAATGTCACGTTTTTTTTTTCAAGGCAGCAAAGTCCAGGGCACTCGAGAGGACAGTTGAGCAGCGACCTAGTGTGCTGGGGGTAGGTTTATGTAGGGTGCAGGCGCACACCACACACACCGCTTTTCTTCAGGGTATATGGCAAGCCGCCAAGACCCCTGATCATCAAGGTAAGTTATTGTCTATAGGACAGAGCGTAGAACAGCAGAGGGAAAGGTGCTTTCGTGGAGGGCTATCGGAAGGCGGTTATTGTGCAGAAAGTCCTGAGGCTTAAGCAAAAGGGCGGCGGCAGCTGGGGACTGGGACTTCTAGATACTTGGCTACTGCTTGGTGGCAGCAGAGGCCTCAGTGCCAATTGCTTCCTCCACCGATTGTGCTGGCTCCTCTTCTTCCTCCACTTCGTAGTAGCCAACCTCGTAGTAAACATCCTCGTCCTCCTCCTCCTCCTCCCCATAGTAGTCAATCTCGTAGTAGATGTTCTCATCTTCCTCCTCCTCCTCATAGTAGAAGTCGCCCTCTTCGTAATAGTCGCTCTCCCACTCTTCAGCCCCTTCGTAGTAGACATCGTCTTCCTCTCCCTTCACATAGTAGCTATCGTAGTAGTTATCCTCCTCCTCCTCACTCTCTTCTTTGTCCTCCTCGCCCTCCTCGCCATCTTCGTCCTCCTTGTCCTCCTTGTCCTCCTTGCCCTCCTTGCCCTCCTCGTAGAAGTTTCCCTTGTCCTCATCCTTGTTCTCACCGTTGGCCTCATTCTCCTCTTGGGGATAGACGGCTGGATACGTCTGCACGCACTCCCGCATGGCTTGGAACTGCTCTACGCAATCTGACCCCTTGATTTCGTCCGTGCTGTAATGGAAGCAGGCGAAGGCAGATTTGAAGGATTCTCCACAAGGACCGCTGGCCATCCCCCCAAAGCACGGGCAATTCCAGTTAATTTCTCCACTTGGCAGTGTCAAGCGGTACTCCTCATAGGGATCATTGGGGTCGTCGACCACCAGCTCTGCGTTGCTGGGACTTTCGTGGTCTTCTTTGGTCACAAATATGATTTGATCCTTCCCTTCCTGCTGGCAGTAGGCCATGGTAGCTCTGGGTGTTGGTGCTCAGTGCTGCTGGTTGCTACTGACTAGCAGCTTCAAGTTCACAGCTCACTGCTCACAATGCTGGAGGGAGTGGCTGTCTCTGTTACACCTTCAGGCTGTGACCTCCTCCCTCTCTGCTCCTCGGCCTGGAGGCGTGGAGGGCGGTTCTAAGGCCCGCAGATGCCCGCCCCTTCCAGGCCGGCTCCGCTGGCCCTCAGTATTTTTTCAAAGGAAAACATAATCCCCTGCGGTTTTGATGAGTACTCCTCAAAGGTCCATGTGTAAAAGTTGGGTCCCCAGCGTAGTGCTATTTATTGGACGGTTCCGGTGAATCTTTAAGCATTCCTGTAGAAACGACTGGAAGACCCTTAGGTTACTGAGGGTATTTCCTGGAAGGGAATAATGAGTCTGAACTCATCCAGGCCCTTTGCATCCTGGGTCATGGTGTGACCACGGTTTCTCTGGTTATGTGCATGTGTCACCTGTCACCGTCATCCACTGGAGCTGCCCAATCTTAGGTTTGAGTCTCCAGAACCATGAGCCAAAATAGAGCTCTCTTTACTTCCTAAGTTCCCTGGATCAGGCATTTTGTTGTAAAGCTGTCTTATGCGATTCTTCTTTATCTGTACATGAGCTAATTGCAAACTTGGCTGGCATAAGCTTGTTAAAATGAACGTTCCCGGCTTCCGCAACTGAACATGATTGTTGGGTAGGTCAGTGGAGGTACTTGGAAGCTGAATTTTAAAGTAGTTCACTGATCAATAGGAACAGGACAGTTTTCTAATTTGGAAATAAAGAGGTTGTGGATATAAGTTAGAGGAAGTAGGAGTTCTTTAATGGCAGCACAAAGGAAAATGGGTATTTCCTTTCAGTTATTTTTCTTCTGATGCCAACTCTGCTTTATCAAAAGGTAGGCCTGAACTGCGAGCCTGTATTTCTTATTTTGTTTGATTACTGTTGTTTTAAAATTAAAGAGGTGGTCCTTAATGTCCCTCCACCCCCCCCCCAAAAAAACCCATGGACATGCCTTTTATTTTTTAATTTTGCAAGTAGAATTCAAACAGTTAGAGCTTCCAGAATGGACAATGACTTGGCGAGCACTGTGACCCAGAACGATGACATACAGCCTAGCCCACAGTCATTGTGCTGTCCAGCCTAAGTCTGGAGTTCCTGGGGGGGGGGGGAGCGAAACCACTGAAGGCTTACGTGACTCAGCTGAAGTGCAGCTCAACCATCACTTGCCTCAAAAGCCCTGACTGAGCCCGTGACTCACAGAGACATGCTCTTCAATTCCACGCTCTGAGACATCTTTGCTCAGGGACGGTGTTGAAAAGCTTCGGAAGGAATCCGAAACTTCAGGCTTGACATTCTGCTCTTTCACCTGCTGTCAGTACAACTATGATAAAGTCATTGCGAGTCTCACATCCACAGCTGTACAGAGGGGACAGTGCAATCCATCCTACCTAGCTAAGGAGAGTGGGCTCCCCCCATTTCACAAGTATTACCAAGATCGGTCGGACCTTGAGCTGGCTGACAGCCACAGGGGCGGGGTGGTCCCTGAAGTGGTTGCATCCTGAAACACCACCAAGGGTGGCTGCGGTGAAGTCAGGAGCCTTCTGTGGCACAAGACTTGGGTTTTCTTCCACAGTAGTGATAATGGAACAGCTTAGGCAGCTGGCCAGATTAGAAACCCGGAAATATTTATGCGATGAGCGAAACTAAAGCAACCAGTCAGTCATTTGACACATCTGCCCAGCGCTGAAAAGACAACCTTCCTTCCTCCCTCTCTCCCTTCCTCCCTCTCTCCCTTCCTCCCTTCCTCCTTCTCTCCCTTCCTCCCTTCCTCCATCTCTCCCTTCATTCCTTCCTTTCTCCCCCACCCACCTTTAAAACTAGCATGGTAGCAGAAGCCTGTAATATTAGAATTAGGAGACAGAGACAGGAGGATTAGGAGTTCAAGGCCAGCTTCAGTTAGGTAGCAAGTTCTGGACTATCCTGGGTATGTGAGGCCCTGTATCAAACAATAAGATCAAAGGTTCTAGTCAGGTGACTCCGTGGGTGAAGGCACTAGCTGCAGAAGCCTGGTATCCAGGACCCTCCTCTGCTGTGTTCTGCCTTCTTCTCTCAAGCCTTTGCTAAGCTCGGAGCTCACTGTTCTTTGGCTAGGCTGGTGGCCAGCACACTCCAGAGAGCCTCCTGTCTCCCTCCCACCCAAGCACCAGCACTATGGTTACAGGTTCACAGGGTCACACCTGACGTTTTGTGGGGGTGTGGATAATCTGAACTCCTGTCCCCATCCTCGTACAGCGAGTGCTCTTACCCACTGAGCCATCTCCTCAGCTCAGCTTTCTTTTCTTTTTAAAGGAAAGATTACAGATAGTATCTTCATAGAAAATTATTTTTGAGTTAGCATAAAAAGTTTCACTGTGGGATTTTCATGCATACTTTTTTGTTGATCTTTATAACTGCTTTAAATATTTTTATTTATTGTGTGGCAATTTCATACATGTATAATCCTAACTTTTGTCAAAAACAGTAATTGGAAATGAATGTTTCCTTTTCACCAAACAGTGATGGGAAAATTGGATGCCCATATATAAAAGAATAAAGTAAGACATATATCTCTTACTCTGCACAAAAAGAGGAATTCAAAATGGATAAAAGCTCCCAGTATAGGGGCTGGAGAGATGGCTCAGTGGTTAAGAGCACTGACTGCTCTTCCAGAGAACCCGGGTTCAATTCCCAGCACCCACATGGCAGCTCACAACTGTCTTAAGATCCAGTTGCAGGGGATCTGACACCTTCACACCAATGCACATAAAATAAAGTTAAATAAACCATAAAAATGTTAAAAAAGATCCCAGTATAAAACCCTAAACACTGGAACTTCCCAATGAACATATAGCGAAAACAGTTCAAAATACAAGCATAGGCAAACACTTTCTGAAAAGAACCCCAGTTGTACAGGAAAGAAGTTCAGGGGCTGACAAATGGGATTGGATGAAATCAGAGAGCCACCATAATTTATTGCACTCCTTGATTGATTTATTCGAATAAAAAAGTTATCAAGATTATTAGGTGCTGAGAAGCTGGCTTAGTCAGTAAAGAGCATGTCGGGTGAGCAAAAAGACCTGAGTTCTGATCCCTAACACTCACACAGCTGAATGCTGTGTGTGCCTGTAATCCCAGGGCCGAGGAGACAGAGGTAGGAGAATCCCTGGAACTTGCTGTTTAGCTAATCAGTGAGGCCCAGCTTCAATGAGAGACTCTCAGAAAATAAGGTGGTAGCTTTGTTCATGTGTTCTTTTGTGCAACACCAATATTATTCTTTCCCCAGCACAACTAACCAACAGCTCAAGGAGAAACAGTTAAGGATCATGAAAACGCCCTGTTGTTTATGAAGATCTCCCCTAGAGTTAGTATTTGCCAATGGTTCTTGTCTGCCTGCTTATTCTTGGCTATGATGGTTGCCGTATGATCATTTCCCACAGTTCCTCTTTTCTGAGATTCCGCACTGAATACTTATTAGCCCTTGACATTAAGCTGAAAGCAAGCCCTCCTTCTCTCCGTTTATCTGCTTATCTGGCCAATCAGAACAGACATATGTTCCTATATTTCCATGGCTTTATAACTTAGTACTGAGCTTCATAAGTTTGCTTTGGTGCTATGATTTGCCTCCTCTGTCCTTGAAGAAGGACACCATCTTGTTTTTTTAAAATATTTATTTATTTATTATGTATACGATATTCTGTCTGTGTGTATGTCTGCAGGCCAGAAGAGGGCACCAGACATCATTACAGATGGTTGTGAGCCACCATGTGGTTGCCGGGAATTGAATTCAGGACCTCTGGAAGAGCAGGCAATGCTCTTAAACACTGAGCCATCTCTCCAGCCCGAATGTCTGCATCTTTTTTCCCCTGTCACTTTCTTCCTTCCTAGCACATAAAAAATATTCTATGCTCCCCTTATGTCTACCATGATCTGTCCCAGAAAGCAGCAGGATCAAACAAACCTCTGATAAACCTCTGACATCCACAGCTGGTTGCATCTGAGACCAGCCTTCTAGCAGTCTTGTGTGTGTATGTGTGTGCAGACACGCGTGTGCACGCGTGTGCGTGAGAGACCAAGCATGCATGCATATGGATGCCATAGACTGGCATCTAGTGCCTTAATCGACCACTTTTTAACCCCCTATAGGCGATTACAATAAAGCAGTCCCACACTAGCTCAGAATGGAGTGTAGTAAAGGGTTCTTTATTTAGTACATATGGCCACACCCAGGGTGTGCCAGTATCTTAAAGGCTGAAGGAGTTCCCACAGCACCCCCTCCTTTTTTTGAGACAGGGTTTCTCTGTGTATCCCTGACTGTCCTGGAACTTACTGTGTAGACTATGCTGGCCTCGAACTCACAGAGATCCACCTGCTTTTGCCCTCCTCCATCCAGGTCTAGGAAGGTGAGCATCCAAACTGGCTAGGCTCCCACAAAGCCAGTACATACAGTAGGATCAAAACCCAGTGCCATTGTCCTTGGCTTCTCAGTAGTCCTCATTGTCCGCCATGTTCAGAGAGGCCGGTTTGATCCCATAGTTTTTCAGTCCCCAGTCCAGCTGGCCTTGGTGAGCTCCCAATAGATCAGCCCCACTGTCTCAGTGGGTGGGTGCACCTCTCACGGTCCTGACTTCCTTGCTCATGTTCTCCCTCCTTCTGTTCCTCATATGGATCTTGGGAGCTCAGTCTAGTGCCCCAGTGTGGGTCTCTGTCTCTATCTCCATCCATCGCCAGATGAAGGTTCTATGGTGATATGCAAGATATTCATCAGTATTGCTATAGGATAGGGTCATTTCAGGTTCCCTATCCTCAGCTGCCCAGGGAACTGGTTGGGGACATCTCCATGGACACATGGGAACCCCTCTAGAGTCAAGTCTCTTGCCAACCCTAAAATGGCTCCCTTAATTAAGATATATAGTTTCCTGCTCCCATATCCACCCTTCCTCCATCTCAACCATCCCATTCCCCCAAGCTCTCCCCATCCTCTCCTTCTCACTTTTCTTTATGTGTTTTAAATGTTAGCCACCTCTCTGAAGTATAGCTGGCCAAGACTTGCTACCATTTTGTAGGCTGTCTCTTCACTCCGGCAGTAGGTTTCCTCTGCTGTGCAGAAGCCCTTTAATTGTATATGATCCCATTTGTCAACTCTTGAAGTTATTTCCTGTACTGTTGGGCTCCTTCTGCGCTCTTTCTTGAAGTGTTTTCTGTAAGGGTCCCTCCAGCAGCTTCAGTTTTTATATTAAGATCTTTATAGAATCATTTTAAAAGGACAATTTAAGAAAGGGTTTGGAGGACTTGCAGGTAGGAGACTGGAGAAGGAAATACTACTTCCAGATTGAAGTCTGGAGATCTGCACAGGCTGTCCCCACACCTGCATCCCCACGCTTATCTGGGTGTTTCAGGAAGCCAGGGAAGTCCTGGGGTATTACACGGGCCTGGAAAGAGTTCTTTCCTGTAGCCAGATTGGACAAGCATTGCAATAGCCAAGCATTTGGTAGACTATGTGGACGAACGTGCCCTCGGTAGTGACTGAAGGTTGCTCCTATCTGTGCTAGCTTCACAGAGTTGAAAAGCTGGCCTTGAAGGACTCAAACTATTTCCACAGAGCTTCAGCCTAGCGAAGATTTAGTTACACAATGCTAAAGAAGCCCTTTTTATTTAAGCAGAACGACCCAGCTCTGAACAATGGCCCTAGTGTCCGGCATCTGATTAATGACTATCGTGGTTCTGTGGGACTATTCTCAGGAAACACGCGGAAATGTTTAGGCCTCAAGGACTGTGGTCTGTGAGATTTGCAAAAATGGAGGGAAGAGGAGAAGTGGATGTGGGCTGATGCTAATACGGGGCTCTTTGTACGGGTTTTTAGTTTTGTATCTCTCAGATTGAAATTACTAAAATTCCAAGTTAATAGAAAAAAATTTGACGCTTCTCATATTTCAGAAACACATAGAATTTGTTTTATTTAGATCATGTTATGGTGGTGCTCAATCTAGCTACGGGAAAAGTATATACCTTTTAATTACCAACTGTTAGACAGAATAGAAAAGAGCATCGAGAGGGAGCCTATAAAGGCAGAGAGTTGCAAAAAAGGAGAGAAATTTAGCAAATAGCTCTTCACAATCGTGATGGACATTTGAAATCCCTTTGATTGGGAGTCATTTCCTATGGTTTACTTCAGTGAGAAATTTTCAGATGTACTTTCTTCTGATCTGGTGTTCCAATTTTTTATTTTTCATTTTCATTTTTTCAAAACTACCTATATATGTGTGTGTTTCTGCGTGGGTGCATGTGCACGGTGAGCTGCCCAACCACCTGTAACTCCAGCCCCAGGGGATATGACAGCCTCTTCTAGATGCAGACACCTGCACTCAGGTTTTCTGCATCATCAAGCCATCTCCTTAGCCCCCCCCCCCCATTTTTCTTAAATTTCTATTTTGAGATAGGATAGACTCACCATGTAGTTCTGGTGTTTGGAAAAGTCTGAGTCCCTGTGCGAGGCAGCAGTAGATGCTCCTACCATGAGACAATCAGGGAGAGGAGGACTGGCTCCCGGTTGCAGGGAGGAAGAACAGGTCCAAGTGAATCCATGAATGCTAAAGTATCCCATACCTCAGTGTGGCCACATGTTCCCTCTAAGTTGAGGACACACGGGCCTGTCATCACTCTGTGACCAGCTAGTTTTCTATAGCAAGAGATCCTAACACATTAAGATGACAAATATACATTCTTTGGTCAGCTTGAGGTTTGTGGTGCATGGAAGAAGACCCTAACATTTGATACCGAAAGAGTGCCGGAGGAAGTATTATAGACTGTCAAGCAGATGAGCAATTTTCTTTTCTGATCTTGAGGAACAAATTCACTGAAAACAAGTACGCTTTTGGCAGTGCATTTGTATTAGATCCTCTGTCTCCCATCCAAGTGCTAACCAAGGCCAACCCTGCTTAGCTTCCAAGACCATACATTTGGTCTTTCAAAGCTCCTTCTGAGGTGTCTGAAAAAGTATTCATTGAACATTTTTTTGCCTCCTGGTCTATTTATTTGCTTTAAAGTGAACCTCCTGTTTCCACGTTCTTCCATATTCAGAAACACTTCTTAGTTCTATATGCTTAATTTTGTTTTTTAGACCCTGGCATGGTGGCACACACCTTTAACCCCAGCACGTGGGAGGCAGAGACAGGAAGATCTCTGGAAGTTCAAGGCCAGCCTGGTCTACTCATCGAGTTCCTGGACAGCCAGGGCTGCATAATGAGAGCTACTCTGTCTCATCTATTTTTAATTTTAGGATATCATGAAATTCAGTTCCATCTTTAATTAGTGAAAATGTACGAGTCAGAAACTTTCAAAGTTCCCCAATCAAACATAAACTCAGTGACTAAAAGCCACAAGGCTTTCCCCGGGGAGCAAATAAGATGCCAACGGCAGGGATAGGACTCCACACTGCAAGAACTGGTCCTCAGCTCTGACAATACCTTCGAGTCACACTGTGAGCTTTACAGCATCTTAGGATACTAGAAGTGCAGCTGTCCTAGGAGCACAGGAGACTAATGGCGGGCGTGGCAAGGAGAGGGTAGCAAGGTATAAAGGAAGATGCTCAAAGTAACTTATATACTTGTACAAAACAGCCTAATGTGACTCATATAATAATGATGGTGATGGTGGTGATAATAAATAATAACAAACAAACAAATAAATTACACGGTCGGGAAGTCAAACCCAGAATGTCCGGAAGTGGCACGACTGTCAGCAGCTTTTGAAGCTCCCTGGGTAGTCCCCCTCACACCATCCCAAGGCTGAGGAACATGGATCTTGACTGAGACATGATTTTCACCATCTTGCGAAGTGAGCATTGCAAGGAATAAATTCCAAGAGCTGATCTTAGATCGTCTTATAGGCATGTATAATTTATAACTCCAGATTCTGTTCTCTGTCAAATGCAATTTCATATTTATAGAGTCTTTTATGGTATAAAAGGACCACTTTTTAAAAAAGCACTATCTATAAATTTCAGGAATTTTGAATGAAAAAAAAAACCGAGTGAACGAGTAGATATGATGGGCACAGAGAGTATCATGGGAAACACATTTGCTAAGCCTGGTGGCACAGGCCTGTAATTCCAGCTACTTGGGAGCCTGGGGCAGGAGACTCAGCAGACTGCTTTCAAGGCCAGGCTGGGCAACTTAGAGCTTGAACAAAAAATGCTCCCACAACCCTTATCGCTCAGGAAACTACAAGGGCTCTATGAGCTCTTTGTTAGGAGGAGCTGGCAATAAAGTCTAAATATGTAGTTGTTTTTCTTCTTTTAAAAAAGATTATTTTTATCTTGTGTTTTGCCTGCAGGTGCATCTGTATATCCTATCAATGCCTGGTGTCCATGAAGGCCAGAAGAGGGGCTAGGAGTCCCTTGAACTGGAATGCTAAGACGGTTGTGAGCCACGATGTGGGTTCTGGAAACCAAATCAGGATTCTCTGCAAGAGCAACAAATGTTCTTAACCACTGAACCGTCTTTCGAGCCCCGAAATACCTAGTCCTTTCTGTGCTCCGTCATCATTCTCTTCAATACTGAATCTTGACCATTCCGGAAAGAGAACTTTGGCATCTTAACATAGTGTAAACATAAAGTTTTTTTTTTTTTTTGCAGCTGAAGGTCACTATATGCAGAGAAATAATTGTAATTTCACCTGGTCATAGGATAATACTAGTGAAGACCTCCGTAGAGCAGCGACTGACATTAAGGAGCTCAAGGACCTACTCAGGAAGGGAGCACATCAAGCTTTGAGACTGACTTAATGACTGTGATCAACACCATGACCAAAAGCAGCCCAGGGAGGAAAGGGTCCATTTAAAGCTTTCCATCACAATTCATCATCCAAGGAAGTCAGGGTGGGAAGCTGGAGGCAGGAGCGGAAGCAGAAGCCAAGGGGGGAGTGCTGCTTACTGGCTCGCTCTCCATGCCTGTTCCTTCTGCATTTACCCTGGACCACATGCCCAGGGGTGGCACCACCAAAGTGGCATGGGCCCTTCCACATCAATCAATCAAGAAAAATGCCCTACAGACTTACCAGTCTGATGGGGGCATTGTCTCAATTGAGGTCCCCTCTTCCCAGATGGCTCTGGTTTATGTCAAGTTGACAAAAACTAAACAACAACAACAAAAAAAACCCAAACAAATAAACAAATAAAAGTAACCAGCACAGAGGCCTTGCCTCGAGTGGGTTTGGGCTGCAGCTCGATGATATAGCGCTTGCCTGCCATGCACGACACACCAAATTCAATCTCCAGACAAGAAGGAAAGTCAAAAGGGAAAGAGAACATTTTTTTTTTGAAAGAGAACATTTTATTAGGATACTGAATTTGCAACTGAATGAAAGAGAACTTTCCATTTCAGCTAAGAATTGACCCTTAGGGAAGACTATATGATAATGGTTCTAGTCAGACATGGCAAAGGGACACAGGGGACCTGAGAACCGTTCGAGCCACTTTGCCCATTTTCTGAAGCAGCTTAGTGACCTTGCTCTCCTCAGAAGAAAGTGGCTTTCACAGTTTTCCGCCCCGACTTGGCTCTGCCTCCGCATAGATAGCAGCATCTTGATACGGAGCACTTTACTTCGTTCACCCTGATCCTACTTCCCCCGCCATGTGACCAGTGATTTCCAGCATCAGCTGACCATTGAGTTCTTCTTGGTCTCATCATCCTTTGAAGCATTGTATCTGTTCCTGGCTGTCCTGTTAGTCGTCTCTGAAGGAGCCAGGGCTGTAGAGCCCTTGGTATTTGTAACAAACGGGAGACACCGTGAAAGAATGACTGGAGACACAGATACTGGAGCTGGCCTGCCAGGGCTTAAATCCTGGCCCTTTCTTTAGGTAACACCAAGCAAGCTTCTCGATCTCACGCTGCCTCAGTTTTACCCATCTGTAAAATGGGGATAATGATAACAGAATCTCCCTGACTGGCTATGAGTCTCTCTCACACACACAAAGGCATCAATGCAATGTCTGATGCAGAGTAAACTCTAAAGAAATGGAAACGGGTCTGGAGAGATGGCTCAGCGGTTAAGAGCACTGTTCATGGCCTGATCGCCCTTCCTGCCAGAGGACCCAAGTTCGATTCCCGCTAGACGCATGGTAGCTTGCAGCCATCCGTCCTGAGCTCTGGCGCCCTCTTGTGGGAAAAAAACAACCAACCAACCAAACAAACAAACAAAAGAAATGGAAACGGTTATTTGTAAGTGGTACTTCTCTTCTTTATGGTCCCATCAACAAAAGTCACGAGAGTGATCCTGGGAGCCAGCTCAGCATGTTTTCCAGGGAGGACTGGTGTTGAATACACAGGCTTCCTTCTTTGCTGCCTACCTTCCTTGAATTGATGGTGTTCTCAGGCCAGCACCCATCCACTAGGGAGTGCGATGTTTTCCTTAGGCTATTTAAAGAACATAGAGGGTATAGAGCTTTATCTTTTCCCTCCTGTAGCCAGAACATGGCAGCTGTTGTGTGTTCAATAACTTTGTGGTCTTGTTGGGCTCGTACTGGGGCCAAATATAGCTCCAGGAAGTTGCCAAGAGCATGTGGCTTTGAGAAACCTTCCTTTCCCTCCAAGGGACCTGCAGCAGAAGGGATGTACTACTTACGCCTTTCCAATGGGGGAAAGAAACAACCAGGAACAGTGTAGTTTGCACTTAACAGTGAGCGAGCCACATCTAGCATATGTCCTGTTAGTTAAAGTGCTGGATTAATGGGGTTTGTTAATGGGGTCAAGACCATCACTTCAGTCCGCTGGGCTATTCTTCAAGCATTTACTGGGCACTTGTTAGATACCAGACACTGTGGCATACATAGAAAAGCAAAGCAAGATGGCTGCCCTTTAGGCATCTGGGTGAAGATAGTGCAGTGCTTTGTAGGCTTTTACAGATTAAAGAAGTACCTCTGTCCTCCACTCACAAGGAACTGTATGCTTGACTTTTGTTCCCAGGTCCCGACAAAGGGCTTCCAGAAACTGTCTGATTTCTTGATTGATAAGACTCAAGCAGCATCTTTTGTTCTAATGTTTGGCCTTTGGCATCGTTGTCGAGTGCAGGCTTTTGTGAGTGATGAGGGTGATAGAAGATTCTGGTTGCCCACACACCTCTTTGATTCCTTGGGTGGTAGGAGTCCTCCTTTTCTACTGAGACTACTCTTAGCACTTCGAGATGAGAGCTGATTGCAAAACCAATGAAATCTTGAGTAGCAGAGGCTTAGAACTTTTAGGTCTACACCCCTGAACTTCTGGGGGGTGGGGAGAATAGGCCATGTCTCTTTGATGAGCCCCTAAATGCCCAGACTCAGAGAGAGTCGAGATTGGTTGGGTGCTGGGAGCATGTGGGCATAAGCTCCTGGAGTTCACTCTGTGTTCCTGTTGGAATATTGGTTGAAGATGTGTTACAATTGTTTATGCTGTGGAACATTTGTTTAATGATGCAAAGATGTGTTGCATACTTTTATGTTGCATTTGTTTAACTCTTTGAAGCTCTGATTCTTTGTCTGTCTAAAATACCTGATTGGTCTAATAAAGAGCTGAATGGCCAATAGCTAGGCAGAAGAAAGGATGGGGGCCTGACAGGCAGAGAGAAAAAAATAGAAGAATGAGGTGAGAGAGAGGAACAAGAGAAGGAGAGGAGGACTCCAGGGTCCAGCCACCTAGCTGTACAGCCAGCCACGGAGGAAGAAATAAAGAAAGCTATGTAGAATAGAGAAAGATAAAAGCCCAGAGCAAAAGGATAGACTGGATAATGTAAAAGAAGCTGGCTAGAAACAAGCCAAGGTAAGGCTAAGCATTCATAAGAAAGAATAATTCTCCATGTGATTATTTGGGAGCTGGGTGGGCATGTCCCACAAAAGACCAAAGAGTAAAGAGTTAAAAAACAAAACCAAACCAAAAACCACGTACCTCTT